>NC_136009.1:28784330-28871830 GCF_048128805.1 Centroberyx gerrardi
GTTACATGCAGGGAGTGACCTCAGTGTGTTTAGGTGACGATCTTATCCAAAACATTTTTATGCCAATTATGCAAATTTTATGCATTGACAAGTATTCAGTTTGGTGAAGCCTATTTATCCAGCTGATGGAACCAACTGGTAGAAACACTCCCAATTTGCTTCTTTTTTTTTGCAGGAGCATTTCAAAAGTTTGCTTAAAATTTGCTTGACAGTTAGATGGAAACATACAGCAGCTATTAAGCATGACAGTTGAAAGCTTGAATTCCTAAACCAACACTACAATAAGCAGAACATAGTAAGGAGCTCAAGGGTCAAAGCCACCATGAAGAAACAGTTTTAATAAAGATAGATTTTGAAGTTCAGGCGCTTAACTGCAAAGCCTCCTGGAAAATGTTCATTCCTAATTAGATCTCCACCCGGTGAAAACCTACTCTTACAAAAAGATTGATAACTCAAAATTAAAACAAACTATGATTCATTCTGATGGATAGTAGGAAACTTAAGTTTGTGGTTGACAAAATGATCACACTTTTACAGACTGGATCCTCTATATTTTAAGATATTCACTTATTCACAGTTTTCACTTCACAAATAAAATGCCTCGTCTGTATCTGCTCAGCCTCTCCCAGCACTCACCAACAAAGTAACAGTAGAAGAAGACAGTGAATTGATTAAGGCGATGGACCAATGACATCGTCCCAGCAGCCCATGAAGATGAGATGAATCGCTATCACAAATCAATCACCCTCTGCCAGATTTTAATGACACGTTTTGATGTAGAGACGCGTTAATATCCCTCGGCACGGTGGAAAAAAAGAAAGTCACCAAACCAAAAAGACCCCATCTTGGGTCCTAATTACCCGATCTAAACTGTCATTCATAATTGAAACATAACTAATGGACTCACTAATAGGTTTCTAAAAAAAATCTCTCAACCTAAATGTCATGAAAGTGGCTGATTTGAAAGGCAGCGCCATTAAAGAACGAGACATGTGGGAGTTTTATATCACGAAACGCATATTTACCACGGCCATTAGCCAGCGCTTCGCCGAGAGATTGATTTGAGTTGTGAATTAATATAGGAAGCTATTTAAAAGCGGACGGGGATATTCTAGGAAACCTTCA
Organism: Centroberyx gerrardi; assembly: GCF_048128805.1. NCBI lineage: Eukaryota > Metazoa > Chordata > Actinopteri > Beryciformes > Berycidae > Centroberyx > Centroberyx gerrardi. The sequence goes on from NC_136009.1 coordinate 28,785,456, forward strand.
TTAGTCTTTTGAGCTTGTAGAGCTAATTAAAACGCCATCAGAAAATCCTTTACTCTGGGCAGAACTCTGTGTGATTTATCTCTGCTGCAGATCAAAGAACAGTGACCTACCTTGCCATACCCTCCAAATGATCCTTCCTTTGGATGCAGAGAGATGAAGTACAAAATTAACAAGCTTACAGAGCACAGCTGTGAACATCCTGCAATAATCCCTAAAAGTAAAAAGACAAATCCCGTAACTCCATTAGGCCACACTTCACATCATTACTGTTATCCATTTGAAGAAGTGAAGAGTTCCATTGCAAAACGCTGCATGTCCTTTTCGTTAAATTAGCTGTTCAATATCTAAAAATAAAAAAAATACACTTGGTAAAAGTGGATTTTTAAGGACTTAGATTACCTTCTATCCTTTTAAAAAGTACCATACTGTATTTTAATGTTGTGTTGTATCATTTTGTCAATTTAGAGAAGAATTTTTCAGTTGGTGGTTCTTATTTTGGAATGAAACTCTTCCGGTGAAATATGGTGATTATTTCATTTCAGTTTTGGCCCATTCCAACCAATGAAAGAACTGCATTAACAACACAGATTTACAGTCTAAACAGTCTAAACAAAACAGAGTCCAGTTTCCCAAAAGCCTCTCGACAGTAAGATGAACTTAGTGACACTGGTTAAGATGTTCTTTGTACCAAGATGCTTTTGGGAAACCGGACCCTGCAGGTATGAACGTGTGACATCTGTTATACCTCAGAGATAAAATGCTGTTTTGGTTCGCAGCATCCAGCTTTCCATGGAAACCACTGACTTCGGTTCACGTTAATGATAAGCATGCAAACTAAAGAAAATAAATAAAAAGTTGGGAAAAAAAAGCATGATTGGCACCAACATAAATTCATAACAGAGCAAAAGAACAAACACAAAACATCAGAATTCATGTTCAAATAACTTAAATGTATAAATGCAGTGCATGGAGGACTATGAAACAGCACATGTATGGAATGCCATAGTAGAAGGGTTTTGTTGAGTTTACTTGCCTGAAACAGGGAAGAGAGATGACAGTTTCATAGAATCTCCACGTGGCAATAAGGTCTTCCCTGATTGGATTGGTGGCATAGTATCGCCAGGCAGACTGTACAAAAATACATAAAAAGAACATTAGTGAAATAGTGTCAATGCAGCAAATAATGTCACTTGCAATTGAACGGGTACTTCGACACTGTGAATTTTAGTTAGTTAGATATTTTTCTGTTCACCAGACAGCTGTTTCTTTGGGAGAGAAAAAAATCTACATTTGTATTTAACATTGTAAGCGTTCCTCTTTGAGAAAAATAGGAAGAGCTAGCAAGCTTCCACCTGTCTGCGCCCCTCGGTTTCAATACAGAAAGATAACAGTGTAATTTCAGGGACACATGAGGAAAAATGTAGTTTGTTTCAGTGATTTTGATTTGATTTCAGCACCCTGAAGCCCCCTGCTGATGTGATATCAGTCTCGTATTCACATCGTCATGACTGGAGTCCCGCAGGGCGCTGTCCTAGAGCCCCTGATGTTCTGACATTTCCATTAATGCAGGGTGCTGCCTGCCATCATCCCTGCTCTCCAGTTTTCAGTTTTGATCAATAATTCTAATTAATGTTATAGTGTTCAGACTATAAATTACCTCTTAAAAGCAAAGAGACGCTGAACTTCCCTGTACACAAGATGATAAAACCAGTCAAACCATATTCTTTGATAATGCTCTAAACATTAATCCCACCACACTAGAACTTTACAATCATGAAGACTCACTTTACAATCAAATCACAGATGCCAACAAAATAATTTCATAAAATCTGTAGCAGTAGGAATGTGGTTGAATTATTCCTGCTGAAGTTTTATCTTCATCAGGGATCCTGGGGCAAAAAAGTTGCTGTCACTGTGACAGGTGTTGCTGTTGTTCTCAGGTGTTGTTCAGGTGTTACTGTTGTTCTCAGGTGTTGTTCAGGTGTTACTGTTGTTCTCAGGTGTTGTTCAGGTGTTTCTGTTGTTCTCAGGTGTTCAGGTGTAGCTGCTGTTCTCAGGTGTTCAGGTGTTACTGTTGTTCTCAGGTGTTCAGGTGTTACTGTTGTTCTCAGGTGTTGTTCAGGTGTTACTGTTGTTCTCAGGTGTTGTTCAGGTGTTTCTGTTGTTCTCAGGTGTTGTTCAGGTGTTACTGTTGTTCTCAGGTGTTCAGGTGTAGCTGCTGTCTCACCTGGATGAGCCCGGCGGCTGGATGTCTGCGCTTCTCAAAGTGCTTCTGTCTGTGCTGCTCCTGCACCTTCAGAGCCAAGCCTGAACCCAGGATCCCCTGCAGACACAAACACATCAGACCGCACTGTTTCCACTGAATTACATACTGTGCATACCACATGGCATTCATTAATAGAGGACGTTCAGCTGATGCAACGTGCCTTCTGGCAGCCATGATGGAGGTCCTCTGCTCCTGGCTAACAAGGGGTGAGAACAGTTGTTTTTTGGCTTTGATAGCTAGCTAACAATCCAGAGTGACAATTTTGCAAAGCAAATAATGTTAACATGCAACTGCTCATCACCACTACATTAGATGCTTGCCAAATCAGACGTGTTAACAACAAGACAGTGATAGTTAGCTGACCAGATACTATGGTTAGCTAGCTGAACACACAGTAGATCAGATGTCAGTGGCAAAACCCATGACCTTCCTAAATAATCTGCAAATACATGTTTTGTTCTCATAGAATAGAAAGGTTTTGTTCTCAACTGTTATGTCTATTTTTGACTTTATAAAGAAATGCTCCCTGAATGCACTGATCTATTCAATCGGAGCTAGATTGCATCATCTAAAATATAATTATGACTGTATACCAGGTCTTAAGATAAGTTTCATGGATTCAGTGAAAAAGATTTAGTGGAAATCTTATTTCAAATAAATTCCTTGATGTGGGGATTCATCCCTATATGAGTTGAGCGTTAACATTCTAGAGATTCCAGCAATTTTAAGTCCTAAATTACAATCACACCTTCTTGGTAAAATTACCAAAAATCTCCACAGTTAAACATCAGCAACAGTGTCTGTTAAAATTACTCTAAATTCAGTATTGCAGTGAAGATGAACCAGCAGCAGGAGAGGATACTCACTGCAGGCAAAGCAAAGAAGGACACTCCGATCAGAGCAAAAGTGCCGGCTAACAGTCTCCCAGCCCAGGTCTTTGGGGTTTTGTCCCCGTAACCGATGGTGGTCAGGGTGATCTGCAAACAGGACACATAAAGGTTAACAAATACATGAGTAGAAAACTGGCAGTTTACTTGCAAAGAAGTTCACTTAGAGTCTTAAAAGCAGGTGAATTCTGTCCCTTGTGGAAACACAGCAAGCGTAGTGATACTCTGATTTATGGCAGTTCGTTCATGTATGGAACCACACAAAACCACATAAATCTATTTATTTTATTTACTGTAAAACTTCCATTACTGACCTGGGCTTTGTTTCAACGAACATACAGTGTTAAAGACAGGCTACTATTAGAGACAGACGTCCCTCAGTCTAGACTAAAGGTGATTGCAGCATGATAGTTACAGCTAAAAAACAATAATCATCTAGTGGTGGAAATCCCAGATCTGGATCACCACCAAAATCGAATCAACTGATCCTTTGGCCAAGAGCGACCTGTCCACCAAATTTCATCCAAATCCACTTATAACTTTTTGAGATATCTTGGTAAAAAACAGACAGACAGAGAGGTGAAAACATAACCTCCTTCCAACTTAGTAGGCAGAGGGAATGATTGTATTAGGATTATTTTAGTCTCCACAGGCTTCCTCAGTGCTACGCTGCCTTCAGGACACTGGGACCATTCCAATTTTAAGCACCATAACAAAGGGGAAGAGGAAATTCTACAAAAACTTGCAGCACTTGGAATAAAGAACAAAGATTTATCAGTAAAATCAATACGTTTCGTGACATCAGGGTGTGTCAAGGGTGAAATGCTTTGGTTTTACTACTAAATCTTTGTTCTCAGCACTGCAAGTGTTGCTGGAATTTCTTCTTCTTCTTCTTCTTTGTTTCTTGTCCGCTCCCTGCACCTTGCTACTGGCTGAAGTCGTGCCAGAATACCATTCTCCAGCAGTCTGCGGTGTTACGTACCAGCCCCCACCACAGTGCGTCGGCGTAGGTGTCGAAGTCCTGGGGCTTGGGCTGGGCGGTGGGGTTGTCGGGGTTCATCATCTCCATGGAGACGTCGTCCTTCTCCACCAGGTAGACCAGGAAGGAGGCCAGGATCAGGGACAGGAAGCCGATGTACCAGGCTGTGATCAGCTCCTGCACACACGCCTCCATTTAAATGAATTGCATCACCAGTAGGGCTGCACAATTAATCTAAAAAAAATTACAATCGCAGTATGAACTACTTCAATTTCCAAATCACATGAGGCTGCAATTATTTTATCAGCATGTTGGCTGCTCAGATTGGACTCCAAAACATGGTTTTCTGGTGCTGAGCCCAATTTCTGACCTAGAAATGAATTGCACATTGTAAAAAAAACTTTAATTGTAGCAAACCTTAAGCAACAACATCTCAGTTTTTCATTAAAAATGTTTCTTGTTTGCTGAAAAATCTAAAATATTGAAATAACTGTCTGTATACTGTATTGCAATTTATATTGCAATTGCAATATTCAGCAAAATAATCACAATGTAATTATTTGTCAATATTGTGCAGCCCTAATTACCATTGGCCACGAGATAGTACACACGTTCACAAACAGACAGACAATTTTACACACACACACACACACGCACACACACACACACACACTTCCAGTAGAGATTAGCAAGATCAATAGCGCTCTGATAGGAATCAATGCATCCTCTCTTGAGTGACTTTTAAACGGAAGACACCTTCTTCCCTTTAATGGCTGTACTGCTGTGTTAGAGAGCAACTGGGCAGCCTGGTGGCAACTGGGACCGTCCCGTAACTGTAAGGTCACAGGTTCGATCCCCGCAGCAGCAACATACCTGTCAACGTGCCTTTGAGCAAGACACTGAACCCCTTGACCTCTGACCCTCCGGGGAAATTTGTATGTGTGTCTCAGAGGGATTTGCGAAGACAAAACTGCTGAGCGCTCTAAATCCCTAACAAATTTTAAATCCAAAAAATTACAATTAGCTGCAACAGTGCTATCCTATCCTCTCGCCGGAAATGAGGGAACTCATATGTTTCTTAATCAGAATCGCTTTCATACGCCAAGTACAATGTGTGCTCAATGAATTTGACCTGGTTAATTGGTGCTGACACATTACAAAACAGTTTCACAATACAGGATTGACTAGGTGCAGCACAAACTGGAACAGGACCTCCCATACAGTGCAGACAAGTAGCACAGTATGATAGTAGACTAAACACAGTATAAAGTACACACAAAGCTGAAGAATTGTTCCAGTCCAGCAGCCTTGGTGCAGTTAACTGACTGGATCTGTTCTAAAGGTTCACTGGTTACAATTGGCTTAGAATTGGTTATAAAGATGATAAGATGATAAATGTAAGATGAGAAGATTTTAATGTAAAATTCAGCCAGAATCTGACATGGAACTGCAACAGAGAAGAGCGTCCCATCCGCTGAATTGAGACGCTGTAGATTCGTCCTCGTTTGTCCAAATTAAATTTTGGTGTCGGGTACGGTCAATGGAAAAATACAAACTTTCAAAAAACCGTCAGAGTGAAATATGAGCTTTTAAAAAACATAAGAGCAAAATACAAACTTAAAAAAAACTCTACAAACTCTAAAACATTTTCAGAGTGAAATACAAACTTTCAAAAAACTTCTGAGCGAAATACAAACTTTCTCACAAACAGCAGTGAGTGAGCGATCCATCCAAAGACAGCCGGACTCACCAGCTAGTAGTAGTAGTAGTAGTAGTAGTAGTAGTAGTAGGAGTAGGAGTAGGAGTAGGAGTAGTATTAAAGTGTGTTAAATCCATCCCTACCTTACTGTGTGCGTAGATGGCGGAGCCCAGCAGTTTCCAGGTTCCTCCTCTCCGGTCCATGCGCAGCATCCGCAGGATCTGCAGGAAGCGCAGGCTGCGCAGGGACGTGGCCAGCACGTTGCCCTGGTTACGCACCGCCACCACCGGCACCGAGGCAATCAGCACAAAGATGTCTGAGATACAGAAGAGAAAATACAAAACATTCATCTTATCTTTAATGAGTCTGACCCCAGAAGTTATCAGGCACTTTATGAGCTGATGAACAAGTCTGGAGGAGTTATGGAATTAGAGCTAACGAGGGCCGACTGCACATGAAGAGACTGTTAAAGCACTGCTAATGAGATTTGGCTGTAAAACGTCATGTGCAATTTGGTGGACGCTTTTATCCAAAGTGCCTTACTGTACCATAACTGAGTGCCTACTTAAAGGGGCAATGAGTAAGATGTTTCCTGTCCCAGAGCACAAAATGAACATAATATATCTGCATGGGGTTGACAGGGTTGTTCATCATTACCAATGACTCAACGATTACTTGGCTTTCAAAACAGAATCAAAACTAAAACTCCCTGCCCACCGGAATTTCAAGACACTCCCAATCCCACTCGCGTTTTTAGCTGCTCAGTGATGGAGGATGGTGCTAGAGCGACAGCAGGTTCCAGCTACGAAAGCTAAAAAGCCAAAAAAGCAAACGACAAAGCAGTGTTATTATCCCAGGATTTAGCATGATGTATTAGCTCTTCACTTTCTGCTGGACCTTTGCTCTAATTAGTTAGCTTACTCCTCTCTATTGTGAAAATGTTGATTATATTTGTCATTTGTGTCATTTTGCCATTCGTTTTTGTTACTGTATCGATTTTATCAATGTTGTTGCAATTCCTACTGTTTGCCAACAGAGGGCGATAAAAGTCATATATTACTTAGCGCCCCTTTAAGTTGTGTGGAAGAAATTGTGCCTCGTACTACAGTATACACAGTATTCAATGTCAGTACAAGTGGTCCTGGCCTATGTGTTTAATGTACATTTCTCTGTAAATCTGAATCTCTTACTCCATTACTCCCTTACTCAGTTTACACATTATATAACAAACCCTTTGCTGTTTAGTGGATGAGCGATTGAGCTGTGAAGGGTAGGTTAGGCCTAACCCTGGCAGTCCTGCTCTGTTTTACTTACTGTTCATATTATTTACATTCTTCCTCCTCCTTACCTAAAATGCACAGGGGTTTGCGAGCGAATTTCAGTCTCCCCCTCCATCCTTTGTAGCGACAGCAGCAGCCCGCCGCCCAGATCCTCAGTGCAAACTCCGCTCCGAAGATGAAGATGGTGAAGGTTTCCTGGGTGAATCGAACAACTTGTCAGTGTTTACATTCGGTGACACTCAGCAGTGAGAAAATTAATCCATTGAAAGTGACTGCAAGAGAATCACAGTTAAGTGAATTTGATATACAAGACAAACTTGATCAATTAAACGTATTTTAAAGCATTATGCTAGTCTTAAAGTGCTTCACAAGGCAACAAAAAGACAAAGGATTCAACTGAAAAGAGACAATTCACAACAACAAACAAATCCCAGTCAGCTCACCAGTATAACCAGCCAGTGTGCAGAAACCTTTTCGTGCTCCTTGAATGTTGTCAGTATGGCCAGTATCAAACATCCCAGCACAATTAAAAACCTGCAGACACAGAAAATAAAGACAGTTTAGTACACAGTGTGACCAGCAGCTTAGGCCAGTAGCTGAGGATTGCTGGTTCTGGCAAGAAAATTGAGCCGACTCTTCTGCACTGTGAGCAGAAGAGTCGACGAAATCTGCACTAGTTTTCATTGAGTTTAGTTTAGTTTACTTGCACCATGATGAAACATAGAAAGTTTGTGCAGGTGAGATTAAAAAAGGAGTTCATAAACACAACAGATATATTGCATTTATTTCCCTTCCCATATTCCACCTTGATGCAGTGTCTGAAACTTGCCACTAGATAGAGCTACGCCTCTACTGTGAGTAGAGATGACAAGTCAAAGTTTCTTCCAAGGCACTGCTGCAGTACAGTAATCCTTTAATACTCTCTTCTGGGGATATCTCTTTTTGAAATAACACAATTTGCTGTTGCATGAAACAAAATGCATTTGTGTTCTCCAAAAACAGAGAAAAATTCTCCAACAGTAAACAGCACTGGACCATGGCAGATAACACAGCTAAATAAATCAACCATTTATTAATGTCACTTCATATCTACTGTTGTGTAGAACAGATTTCTGAGAAAACTAAAGAAAACAATCAGCTCCATTTGTAAAGCAAGAGGGTATCATAGAGCAAAATTATCAAGTGATATATTTAGCCACAAAACTAAAGAAATCAAACATTTATCAGTGTTACTTAATATTCATATATGAATCAATATCATTTTCTTTGCTTTGGCTCCTTGAAAAGCAAAGAAAACATCATAAAAAGTCTCCCATAAAAGGATAGTGTATCATAGGGTACAAAATAAAAAGCCATATAACCCATTTATCAGTGTCTCTGGCCTGTGGCTGCAGGTTGACGTCGTGTCCTGATGGAAGCTAACAGGATCCAGGAGGCCTGGAGCCAAACTCAGTGCAACACAAGGCTGTTTACAGTTTTTTTGGGGATATGTGTGAGATTATCTGCATAATGAATCAGCTTGGGTTTGGGTTTTGCTTGTGGTGAAGAGGCCCTTTAATGCAGCTCACTGAAACTATTAAAAATACAAAGATTTTCATTAAAAAATGAGGTATGAGCCATTTAGAAAGATAGAAAAATCACAAATAATGGTACTGTTTAAGACAGTTGATAAGGTCCCTGGTTGGCAAAATAATAAAAATGTGTACAGAATGGATCTTCTATAAATTATAATTTTTTTTTCCAAAATGAATATGAGGTTGGTTGGAAATGACCATCACTCACACAACATAATATTCTTTTAAGCAAGATCCTTGTGTTTTAATTCAAATATATACACAAATCTTCACTGTTTTACTCTTATTTTCTCTTCCTGTTCCAGTCCCTGGTTAGCGCTGACTCACGCATGATATCTGTTCAGCTGACGACTAATTTTAGCCAAATTAGTGCTGCAGACAGAACAATGGCCATGCTATTGCATTAGACCGCTATCTGTTTGGTTTTCTCGGTTCAGTGTTTTCAGTGAACAAGCCAATTCTCTCTGCCATTTACGACAATAAGGGTAATACCACTTAGGTTTAGCATTAGTATCTTTTCAGAGACTTTGCAGTTGCGTCACAAATCTCCCAGCAACCAGTCTGGCACCATCATGGAGGTCTACTGGAGTGCTATAAAGTCTAAATCTGTAGCAAGCAGCTAGAAACAGAGAGCAGCTGAGTCAGCTTGTTGTGGTGTGGCTGTAGATCCATTCAGTAACGTTCTCAGTAAAAGTGAATAGTGTGATAAGGTGGATTTGGTTACTGTGACACAGTAAACTGTCTTGTCTTTAGCCCTAGTCTCTACTCCAAAACACTCTGAGTTGTAGCTTGAGAAGAGTCAGCTCAGTTAACCTGAACAAACTGTTAGCTAGCTAACTAGCCAGCAGGCTCAGTTAACCTGTACAAACTTGGTTTTTGGCTTTGTTAGCTTGCTTGTTAACTAGTGTACTAATCAGATGTGTTAACAACAAGACAGTGATGGTTAGCTAAACACTAAATCAATCAGATTTATCAGTGATGAAATGATCAGTTCCCAGTCAAAACAGCACAGAGCCGTTCATAGCCACTGGTGCCCAAGAGCTGAGGACTTCCAATATGGCCGCTGCCAGCAAATGCGTTAAGTCACAAAAGACAGTACAGTTTGCATTTGGGGTTTTCCTACATAATTTTGTTCACCACTGATTGTGTTTAGCTAGATCTAGCTAGACACATTCTCTGTAAAGTCCTCTGAGACATGCTTGTGATAAAGGGCTATATAAATAAACTTGACTTGACTTGGGTTAACCACTGTTGTTTTCCATAGACAGAAACTAAATGAGAGATTTTCTCGCACCCTAAACTGTGAGTTAGCAGCTGGTTAGTGGGTTAGTGGCAGGATGGCCTCGTCGTTATGTGGCTGTCCCATAACCAAAAGACCACAGGTTTGATCCTCACAGCCAGTGTGTGTTCAGTGACTCCTGCCAGTGTCCTTCAAGCCTCAACCTCTGCCTGCTCACTCACTGTTAGAGGAAAAGTCAGCTAAATACCTAAATTGTAAATTATGTCACATTAACATACAGTACAGCTCCATATTAACACTTTTACACACTGAATCCTCTATATTTGATAACGTGAATAGCTCCAATGCATACTTGCATTTCGGGGCACATTTTGCATATCTGTTCTCCCACCTGTACATCCAACAATGTGAATAGCAAGCAATGCACATTTGCACAGTGCAACCTGTAACTCTGTCAATAAAGCTGCTATTTATTTCTTTGCTGTATTATTTTCATTATGTTGAGCTGTTATCAGTTGTTTTATTTCAGCACTCAGTTCAGTTTCTTATTCTTAGCTACATCCTATTCTCTGCTGCTGTGAAACCCCAATTTTTCAACACATTTCCAACAATATTTTAAAGAAGCTGAATGATCAATTTCAGGTGGTGATTTCCCCCCCCCCCAAAAAATATAGCCCTTTTGGAAATGAAGTCAATTGGATTCACACATACAATTGGCTATTTAAATTTCCCTATACAGTAGATTGCACCCTGGACATATTCCAAGTCATCTAAACCTAACCACCCATCTCTGATATATTACCCAGAACCACACTGAATAAAGCCAGCCAGCTGCAGGAGCGCACAGCGACAGCGCCAATTAACATTTACCCAATGCAGCCTGTCCAGTTTTCTCCACCATCACCTTTCTGGAAAGGTTATTTTCTTATTCTTCAGCCAAACCCCATTCATCAGCACCAGAGCCTGCAGAGCGCACATCTAGATCAGACCTGATGGGTTTAAAGACCTGTGAGATACAGACAGATACACTTATCCATGAGCGCAGACTGGTGCACACTGGACATTAGCTGTGCAGATGGGGAGGTTTATCGTTGAGAGTTTACAGTAAGAGCGGCTCTTATGAAGCTCTGGGCGCTGTCAGTGTGGAAGTGAATAGGAAGGAAGGAATACTTTACAATATCCTTAAACCAGTGTAGCCCATTAACCTGCACTGCAAAAAATACCCTTAACATTTCATTTAATCTAGTATTGACTCTTAAAGTAATAATCTGTCTATTGCCAATTGCTCAACAACAACAGTGATCCAATTTATATCCAGTTCATAAAGCTTTTGCATTGTCTCTTCTAAACAGCCGGTGTCTGGTAGCTCTTTCCTGGGAAAAATCCTCTGGCGGTTTGTTTGGAATAAACAGAAGAAGAAGAACTGGGTAGTTTGTTAGCTTTGTTCAGTTTCAAGCTACAACTTTTGTGCATCGGAGCAGTGACTAGGACCAAAGGGGCAAAGTTTCCATAGTAACCACTTAGAAACAAGTCAACCTTAACAGAGCAGTGACTGAATGGATCTGCAGCCACAACAAGCTTTTTTTCAGCTAGGTCTCTTCTTTTTGTCTGGTTGTTATAGATTTAGACATTTCTCCAGTAGACCTCCATGATGATGCCAGATGTGGTTGCTGGGAGATTTGTGACAAAGCCACAGTGATATGTTGTTTAATTTCTATCACATCATGGCGTCGTCCCTGTGCACTGTCCTGTTTTCCCTGTCTGTATCTACTCTGAAACTGAGCAAGTTGTCGATATCTCCCTGCACCAATGTCACCGAGACAAATTCCTGTTTATTTATTGTACGAGGTGATTAAATGGACTCAGACTGTGACATTCTCTGGTACTGAGACAGCTAGGATTTCAGCGAGGCGGACCTCAGAAAACAGAGAAGCCGCTGAGAGCTCCGTCCTCCGGTCCGGTTCTCTAATGCTCAGCGCTTTCCTTCCCGGGTTCCCGGGCCTAAATCATTCATGGCCTGTTGTGTTGCCATTAGGCTTTGTTGACGTCTCTGATAAGTTTCTGAAGTGCTACACAACCATAACAGCATGAATATTTCACAGCCAAACAGCCGGGGGAGTTTTACATAATTCACCTTAAGGAAACGATCGTCAGGCTTAGTGGACTCCTCTTGATTGACGCTTAAGTGCGCTGTGGTGGTCGTGTGTGTGTGTGTGTGTGTGTGTGTGTGTGTGTGTTAGTGCGTTTAATCTGATGTTGTGTGTATTGACACTTAATGGAGAGTCATTATGCCTTTCCCTTAAAGCGAACTAATGTGCAGCACCATTTTTCCCCCTGTCCCCTAAATTAAACAGGAACATTTTCTCCTCAAAGTTATCCAAAGGACAGAGATAATCCTGGAACGAGCGGAGGAGATCGATGTTAATTCGATATAAAACAACAGATACTGATCTGCAACAAAGTCGGGTCCCTATTTGGCTTCAAACAGCCGGTTCAATACGGAACACAGAGCGACGTCGATGCCCATTAGATCTGACACGTCAATAGGAGCCGGGCAGAAATCAAAGGGTTGATATGTAAAACACTCTAAAAAAAAATAAAAAAATGTGAGACTCCTCAATTAGCTCATGTAGTTTGCACATAGCTCTGATTCAACACCTTTCAGCTGAACTCGGTGATGTTACTCAGTTGAACTTGGGCGAACCGTTTGGGGTTTATGCTTTCAGATACAGCATGATGTTGATTTTTTTAGGCCCAATCATAGCTTTAAAAGAGATTAAAAGGCAAGGCAAGTTTATTTATATTGCACATTTTGTACACAAAGGCAATTAGATAAGCGATAATAAGACATTAGATAAGAGATAAAAAAGGACCGATCAATACAAGTCCAGCTAGACCTGAGCCATAAGTCGCTCTGTCAATCCCACAAATAAAAAAGCACTTTACTGCACATTTGCCTTTACCATTGTGCCACTATGAGTTTACTGTAACTCGTTTGGTAAAGCAACCGATCCTAAGTGAGTCAATTTAGCACCAAACTGGTCGCAGTTTTTGATGAATTACGTTACCAATTTAATTCTAGTTCTGTGTCCTTACAGCTGCCTGACATTCCAATTCCAATAGGCCCTTTTCACATCGTCATGGTAACAGCTTCCATGTTGAGAAACTGGTGCATCACAACTTCCTGTGTGGCAAATTTCCTTTTGTGACGTAAGACAAACCAATACAAGCCTAGCAGTAGATAACGTCGCATAATGTAACTCAGTAGAGCTCCTCAGCCATGTCTGACAACAGATTTATGCAAATCCGTGGCCAACTTTTTGAGATAGGTAATAACGTTATGCAAATGAGGTGATGGCTACCAAGAGATGACAGCATCGAGGAGAAACCGAAGCTAAAACTCACCTTCATAATCGAAGAGGGAACTTTAGGTGAAGAACTTGTAGCCTTTCTCTAGTTTAGATTCAGGAGTCGATGAAAACAGGTCAGTGAGTCTTTGTACTTCACCAACGTTAATGTTGGGCAGGTTGCGAGCGATTTAGTGAAGGTCATACCTTGCAACAGAAATTTGTAATTGTAACGCACCTGTTTCTCAGTGCGGAATCTGTTACCATGACGACGTGAAAAGGGCCTATTTACCATGCATTCTCAGTTCAGTTCATGAATGGACCCAACGCTGCAAAATACTGATGTTGGAGAAAAATCTGCCAGTTAAATCGTTTTAAATCCGTTTACCAAAAAACCCCACTGGTACTGAAGCAGCCTCCTGGAGGGGTTACACTCATCAGACCGGGCCAAGTGCAGCACATGGACCCGTCCTGAAGTAAACCTCGCACCTTCCACCATCAGCAGAATAATTGTCTGAGTGTGGCAGTTAGACACCGCGCAGCGCGGATGGACGCTACCACTGTAACGCTCCATTACCTGCATGTTCGCCAAATAAATGAGGCGTGGAATCCAATCTCTGCTGTGATTGGCAATCATGGGATTCCTAAGAGGAGCCGCCCAGTTCTGGAGAGCTGAAATCCATTTCCTCTGAGTGAAGGAAATGGCGATTGGCTACAAATGGAGCGGATTCGGTTTCTACGATTGCACCTAGTGTCTTTGGGCGAAATTGTAAAAAAGGTAATAGGGCTTTTTACCAGAGTGGGAGATTTACAACGGTGAGATATTGTGTGGAAAATGGTGCTTTTGTGCACAGCGGGTTGTGGATCATGTTTGGTAAATGATATTTCTCCGAGCAATAAGGCGGCGATGGAAACGAGCAGCAGCCCAGAGCCTCCTGGCTGCTTCGGCTGCAGGATTTTGGCAGGAAAAAAGATCCCAGAGTCTTCAGTTTGAAGCAGAGGAGGGAGGGGCGATATCTGTCTGGAACAGCTCACCCACACACACACACACACACACACACACACACACACACACACACACACACACACACACACATACACACATACAGACATACACGCACGGACACACACCCCACCCACACAAATACAGTATGAGTGTGGACACAGAAAAACACACACATTTACTCACACATAAACACTCATACACACACACACGCCTTCACCCACACACACACACACACACACACACACACACAGGTCCTGCCAAGTCTATAAATTGAATAGGAAGCCTTGACTACTATGGCACCTACGACCAATAAACCAAATCCGAGGTGGCATCATGACGTGTGAGACATCAGTCACATGGAAACGACATGATCCATCCAGAGAAATATGAGAAAAATCGGATCAAGCTGTTTACATGCATGAGAGAGGAGTGTTGAAGCTGCACTGGGCGAAAAAAAATCCAAATCCCTCTCAGTCTAAATCACAAAGTGCGTCCCATCCCCATCCAAATCTTCTCCACACAGGACGTGATGAATCAAAACTTAATTGTGGTGTTTTCTTTAAGTTTCTACCAGCGGTCCAGCAAATCCCTAAAACACGTCGCCTCTGAGACTATATTGTATACACTATATTGTAAATGTTTAAAACTTAAAAAAAATCTATTTACATATGGCATGTATTGCAAAAAGATTGGGGGAAGTAGAAAAAAATCCAATACACAGGCTTAAGCCTCCGGTAATGCAACTAATATCGCAGTACTATGTATCGTATGGTAATGGTAGTATTAATTTGCAGAATAGGACCTTCATCAAATTAACATATTTAGATGAAAGTGTTTACATGACCAGTGCCTTAACTGCAATATTCTCATAATGGCATTAGTAAGAGTTTTTTTCCCTTTTTGTTTCCTCCTTTTTATTGTTATTATCGTATATTGTTTTCATTTTATGGTAATTAGGTGAGATACTATAAGCCCCTCTGGGTTTTTTCCTCATCTGTGCAATCTTATTTATTTTGTGTGTTTAGTTGCATGTTGTAGTTATTTGTTACTTTTTTCTTTGTGCAAAATAAATAAAATAAAACTAAAAAAGAGAAGGTAGAGGAAGAGATTTGGTCAGTCGCTCCCTCTCTCTGATTAAAATATCTGAAATTGAAGAGTTTCATTCCAAATTGAAAGTTATTAGGTAAAAATAAACCTTTGCTTTAAAAATAGCCACATTTTGGAGGATGTAAAGAGATGTACAGAGAAACACTGAAGAGAAACACTGAGAGAAACACTGAAGAGAAACACTGAAGAGAAACACTGAGAGAAACACTGAAGAGAAACACTGAAGAGAAACACTGAGAGAAACACTGAAGAGAAACACTGAAGAGAAACACTGAAGAGAAACACTGAAGAGAAACAGAGAGAAACACTGAAGAGAAACACTGAAGAGAAACACTGAGAGAAACACTGAGAGAAACACTGAAGAGAAACACTGAAGAGAAACACTGAGAGAAACACTGAAGAGAAACACTGAAGAGAAACACTGAGAGAAACACTGAAGAGAAACACTGAGAGAAACACTGAAGAGAAACACTGAAGAGAAACACTGAAGAGAAACACTGAAGAGAAACACTGAAGAGAAACACTGAGAGAAACACTGAAGAGAAACACTGAAGAGAAACACTGAAGAGAAACACTAAGAGAAACACTGAAGAGAAACACTGAAGAGAAACACTGAAGAGAAACACTGAAGAGAAACACTGAAGAGAAACACTGAGAGAAACACTGAGAGAAACACTGAGAGAAACACTGAGAGAAACACTGAGAGAAACACTGAGAGAAACACTGAAGAGAAACACTGAAGAGAAACACTGAGAGAAACACTGAGAGAAACACTGAAGAGAAACACTGAAGAGAAACACTGAGAGAAACAACTGCTGCGATGTGAAGAATCAGAATAAATCGATAAATGAACAAAACTGTCTGGGTGATAAACTGACAGGCAGCGGTGTAAGCAGGTAAACTGTAATGTGTGTGTATGTAGGTCTGCACACCAACAACAGCCTCGGTCCTGCAGTGTGTGAAAGTAGACCAGGTCAAGATCTCTTCTCACCGGATGAATAAGACAGATGGAACCAGCTAGTTACCGGCAAAATTTCATGTTTTTATTTTATTTTTTTCCCAAGGAATTCCTCTTGGGAACGGAGCAAAATGAGAGCAGTAATTCAACAAGCATGCAATAAAAAGTGGGACTTCTGCAACGATTGCATCTGTAAGCAGAAAAAACTGAGATGATCTACCTGTTTCAATACAATTCAACTTGTTCAGAGTATTTTCTTGAATCTGGCAATGCCTTAAAATAATGTAAGGCAGGTCGTTCCACTTCTTTTCAGAAAAAAGCCTGACAAACATGTTAAATTGTATTGAAACAAATGAAAATACCTCAATCAGTTGGCAGATTTTTTCACCTATTTTATGAAAAATTGCAAGACTCGATATCAGATGAAATTACTCATTGGAGTTGGAGAATGTCTTGTAGTGTAAACCCCATAGTTACATAGTAAGCCCAACGTTTATTTGCAAGTTTGAGTGCCAGAAATGTTAGAAAATTGACAAAGTGTTTCAAAGTCAATTCAGTCTCATTTGCTGTGACTGAATCTGAATTTTCCTGATGTGGTAAAAACCATCTGATGCTCCGAGAAGGTTAAAACAAAAACAAAAAAAAATAAATTTTCTTATTCATCGGTAAAGGGTCTACAGTATGTGTAATTTCTGGTCCAGTGCTGGCCTCTATCGTTCAGCGTTGTCATGACAACAACACTCTGCCCTCCGTAGAGCGAGACCATCATCAGCATGGTGGGCAGGTCGGACTGTTTCACAACCAACAACAATCAACCTTCTGTCATGTTTTACTGAGTTAGACCATTATTTTGATTAGATGGAGTCTTGCTGTGATCAGGATCCTGACATCACCACGATTTCTGCTGTCTGTGGGTTTTTGGAACGTATTGAAGGTAAGGAGTCGCTATTTTGTGTGTGAAGTAACACCACTTCCCCACTAAAATTTGAGCAGTTTGGAGTATTATATACATGCCGACTTTACCAGAACACTCTACCGATTAGTTATAAAGTCTCAAATTATATTTTCCGATGTGTGGTTTTTGCTGTTAGGCAAAAACAAATTGCCTGATTTTTGAAGGGACCTTGGTAGGAGGGCCTTCAGCCTCGGCACACTCCTGTGTTTCTGAATGCAGTAATCTCCGCAGCGTGCATTTTCTTTCACTCACTACCATTCAGGAACCTGATATTTACTAGTAGTTATATTTTGCTTCAGTAAAGCAGAAATATTACACATTTAACCTTTAATGTTTGTATTTTCTTTTTAACCCTGTGTTGGAACAAAGTTTTCAGCTGGAATTAAAGGTCACCTGCAGATGCTGGTAGGAGGAACACACCTGTACTGTCCTGCTCCTCCTGTGTGTTGAAACCGGTTCAGTCTCCACTAATCCATCTCTCACACCGGTCGGCCCCGCGGAGCCTCGGCCCCGCCGGACTCCCTGCTGCCGATCAAACCCCTGGGCTTTCCTGACAACCAATTTACCGGCAAGATTCAATAACGGGAGTGCAGACGATGCAATTCTGACAGTTAATTTGCTCGGCGATATGCAAACATTAGGGGGGGAAGGACAGCGCCGGCCGTAATGACTGCAGCCACAAGGACGAGATGAGAGACGTTCTTCTTTACTCGGCCTGCGGCTCGCAGGCTCCTGGACCGGTTTGGACCGACGAGCCGAAACTTCACACTTTTCTCTCGAGTTTTGAAAAGCGTTTGAAAGACTTTACGGCATCTTTCACAGGATCTTATCGGCGCTTCGAACGAACGAATCAGGGGAGTGTGGTGTTGAGAAGTGTTGGTGACGTGGCTGCAAGCTTGATTTTAAATGGCTTCACCTGCAATTAAATATCATGTGGGCAAAGTAATGAGATTTATGATGTAATTTAGCTCTGCATGATGGGTGCAGAGAGGCTTTGACCAGCGCTGTTTCATGCTCATTTCACACCAGAGTCAATTAATGAATGAACTCATCAACTCCAATTCAACTGAGGAATGGGAATTTGGAAAAACCGACAGGAATGTACAGGATGTTTTTATGTTTTTTCTTTGGACATATCTGAGATTACACCTAATGTTATGTATTATCAATACTGAATATCATAAAATGTTAAAGGAACCTTTCAGCTGGTATTTGATGCAGAACATGTAATGGTAATCCATACATTATGACTGAATATGTTTGATTTGTTGAACTGTCTTTTATTATTATTATTATTTACTATCAAATTAGAGTTGAGACAAACTCTCTTAGAAGTGGAAGAGTGAAGTGGAGAATCTGAAGCGTTTGGGCGTCGGAGGTGAAGTGAACCCCGACCAGGTGAAGGGCGGAGCTTCACAACAAGCGCTCCTGCTCCTGTGAGCCGGCTCAGGATGAAAGCGCCCGTGTTGCGGCGTGTCCCGACAGGATGTAGCTGCTGATAAAACGCGGCGGTCGTCTCAGCGGGTGATTATCGGCCTCCGTCTCAGATCCGGCGGTGTTGTCGGATCAGATCGGCCTGTCAGCGCCGCAAGAAAACACACAGCTGCTCTCCTCCTGCGCTGCTGTTTGACATTGCACGGCCCTCGCTGCGGGGTTTACACCTTTATTGATGACTTGACAAGAGGAGGGGGGGAGGGGGGTGGGGTGGGGGGGGGGGGGGGGGGTTCACCCTGTCAGAAATCCCTGATAATTCTCCCTCTGCTTGGTCTCTTGGGACACCCCCACCCCCCCTCACCCCCCCTCCTCACCACCCACAGGAGGTCAGATTTGCAGCCGAAAGCGTGTTGGGAGTGATGGATATCTCCTCCAGCGTCTCCCCCCGGCGGGTGGGGCAGGGCGACTGAGGATGTGTGTGATTAGGGATTTTGCTGATCATGCAGAACAAGGCGTTGGGCCGAGAACATCCTGACCCCTGGCTGTGGGTTGGGGGTTGGGGGGGGGGGGCAAGGGTCGGGGGGCTGATGGGGGGGGGGGGGGGGGCAGTGGGGGGGGCTTTCCCACATCCAGCCTCAGCACCACGACAGCTGACAGCTTCATTGATACATGAAGGAGTCGCCGTTTTCATTTGTTTCGATTTTTATATAGTTATTTTATTTTATTTTTATTTCTATTTCAGTTTAGTTTTAATTAGTTTTCAGTGTGAGTTTGATAGTTTTAGTTATTTATCATTATCGTTATTATTATTATTATTATTTTTACAAATGCTTAGTTTTAGTTTAGTTTTATTTATTTTCACTTCTAGTTTTAGTATTTTTGGTAGAGCTGGTATTTTTTAAAGGTATAATGATACTTCAGAACAGGTGTTGCAGAATGTGTTGCAACAGGTACTGTGTGTAAATTCAAAAGATGATTTTCACGGATATTTTTATTTTATTTTACTTAGTGGTAATCTGCCAGTTCCTCATATCTTTTGTTTTTCAGCTGTGGTGTTTCTGCACTTCTCACAGATCACCTGTCAATCAAACAGCTTGTGTTGAACTTTTCTGATTAATTTGCTTTGTGTTTTGGTTTGTTTATCTACTTATCGCTGATGTTTGTGCAGTGCAGCAGACGAGGCGTTTAGTCGAGCTGATCTGATTCATTAGGTCGATCATTTGGAGAGTTTGCTAATTGGGCTTCACGGCACAAAAAGCCACGCAAGCAGATTCATGGAGAATGCCGACAAGACAGTAAAGCATCAGAGAAATTCATGCAGAGGTTTGAAAATCTGAATCTTGATTATGTGGTTTTTTGCTGTTCAGACTTGATAAAATCAATCTGACTCCAATCTGGATATGCCAAAAATCCGATTTGGGCTGCAGTCTGAACAAGGCCTAACAGACACTTTGCAGGTAACCGACCCTCATCTGGAGTCATACTCTACTAATCTGGTTGGTGGATGAAACATGAAAGTGGCTGGTGGACAGAGAAGTCAGTTTCTCGCCCTTGGTAGGAGCCAATCAAATTGACTCTTGCTGTCCTACCACAAAGTCATCTCTGCCCCACGGCCTCATGGGAACAACCTCGCGGCTGGAAACTCTGGGAGCAGAGATCAATGAAGCTCTCCTTTAATCTCTCCTATCTGCTCAATAGAGATTTACAGTTCAGTTCGGTTCTCTGCTGCTGCAAACAAGGACGTCGTTCAACTAAAACTCCAGCTCCTTTCTAACGGAGATTTCTGTTTCTGATTCCTGTTATAGCGATTTTTAATATGATAAGATAACCTGTACACTGGGTCATTATATCAGCCAGGAATAGAGATAAAAGTTGAATTAAATTAAACGTATTGTCTCTATCATGCTAGCAAAAAACATAATTTGCATTGGGATGGCTTGTATTCCTGATGACAAATTGAAAACTTGTTATTCAAAACAGCGACAATAAAGTTTCTGAGCACCAGATTCTTGCTGTAAACCAGCTGATGTGCTACAAACCCTTAAGAAAGAAATCTGGTATCTCTGGTAGCTGCATCTCAGTCCGGTTCAGACTCTCTCTCTCTCACTCTGAACATCACAGGAAGGACTTCGGCTCTCGTCTTTCTTATCCACATCGTTTCTAAACGGCTCATCAGCTCCTTTTGACAAGTTTACAACACGCAGGAGGAAACAAGCTGCACTTTCTTTTACTGTGGCTTCGCTCCAGCGCATTAACCTTTGTATCGACTTATGGGAAAGTACTGCAAAAACATAATACTGTGTTAGTACAACCAGTTGCCTACTACCAAAACATCTCTAAAAATTTCATTACAGTTCCAAAGTGCAAACAAGCTATTATTGTGTATTTACAGTGCAGCCTAAATCACTTCAACACTGCTAAACAGCTGTTAGCGACGTACTTTGCATTTTGGGGAATATTCAGTAGTTTGTTGTGTTTTTCTTCTTGGTGGATAACCGGCCAATCGTAGACGAGGTGACGTCACCTCCAGATGTTTCCAGCAGCTACAACAGAGTTTGATATGAGAAAATGTTTCAGGATGTAAAACATCAGCGGTAAACATCAGGTTTTGGTGTCAGTCCCTCAGAATCAAAGAGCGAGGGCTTCTTTCTAGAGCCGCCATTTTGCACCGAGAGACGTTCAACAATCATACAGGGAGAAATCCATCGTAGAAGAGGAGAGAGACCAATTTCTCCACCCACAAGAGCAGCAGATAGACCAGCATGCAATGCAGCCGCAGCGTCCATCTTTGTGGATCTGTTGTCAGTGTAGCGTGTGAAATGCAACGGCTTCGTCAGCATTTTGAACAACCAGGAATCACTGCATCGTTCTCTCTCCACCACATCTACCGCTATCACTCTCTCCACACCACAGAGAACCTGAAAGGCATTCTGGGAAACGTAGGAACTCCCGAACTACAGTAGAAGGAGACGAGGCAGGTTGAGGGAAAGTGGATTCACTAAAAAAAACAGTAAATGACAACACTTCATCACAAAATAAGTCCTGGAACGCCGCAGACTGATGGGATGTGACAGGGTAAGAGCAGCCCAGGCCATGTTGAAGCAGAGTGTCTCCAGAAGTCACTGTGTGGAAACAGACTATGCAGAGTCGGTACACTCTGTCTCTCTGGGTCATAACTGTCCTGCACTTCATTCTGCTGATGATACAAGGTGACAGCCGCTGAAATGGAAACAGCACACACAGATCAATCACACCGGCAGCTCCTGTCTGTTATCGAACTGTCCGCAGCACCAGATTCCCTCCAGAAACGGCCGCTTCCTCATTTTATGGAATATGTGTGCAGAGTCGACCGCTCAGCCGGCTGAGAGGCTGAGATCCATGCAATTTACATTTATCAGGCTATAGGCTTTCAGTCTACAGAGCAAATGTATTAAAAGCATTTGCAAATACACAATAACACTGTTTGTACTTGCAGGAATTGTAATGAAATTGTGATGGAAGTTTGGTTGAAAGCAACTGGATGCAGAAACACAGTACTAACACAGCCAAATAGGCTCTAAGCTTGGCCTAATAAGTCTAAATTGCATGGATCTGGATGTGTGGAAGATCTTTTTCACTATAGAATATGAACCAAAAAATTATTTGACTTTTCCTCCCTTGCTGTGAGATTGTCCCGTACCTGTCAGATCACAGGTTTGATCCCCGGAAAAGCACCGTGTGTCCTGCTTAAAGGTAAATGCTTCTCCCTCCTACCACCAGCACTGCTTCTGCCCAGATGAGCTAACATGAAGTTGAAACTCTGCAGTTAGAATAATGAAAGTGGAATAAAGTAAGGATAAAGAATAAAGAAACGCTTACAGTTTCATGCCGTAAAGCAATCTAGCAGATTTCCCACCAAATCTGACAATGTAACTTGCAGAGTCGAGGCTGACAGTCTTCTCTGTGATGGTCTCATTTGTTTATGGTAATTATACTAAAGTCTCTAAATTAATGTGGTGAGGATTTATTGATTTTAAAATGATACACATGGCACCTTTAAGTGTCCCAGAGAAAGACGGGCTTGTCATGTTATCAATCCTGTATGACTGGATGTTTACACGTCGCCCCAAAACAACCGAGGCTGAAACAAACAGGATTAAAACACTGAAGTTCACTGAAGTTCACTGCAGGTCAGATT
Organism: Centroberyx gerrardi; assembly: GCF_048128805.1. Taxonomy (NCBI): domain Eukaryota; kingdom Metazoa; phylum Chordata; class Actinopteri; order Beryciformes; family Berycidae; genus Centroberyx; species Centroberyx gerrardi. The sequence continues at coordinate 28,808,365 of NC_136009.1, forward strand.
CCACCAGCAGATAAAGTTCAGCAGTGACTATCAGCTATTTCTGTCCTGCCGTTCACATGAATATGAACCTTTCCCCCGATTTCCACTGCAGGGAGATCGGACGCACTTCGCTGACCTCATCTTTGGGGAGTTGCGGACCAAATCTCAAATCCTGAGTGCTAATTATCTTATATTTCCTTGCCGTATAATTAGGGTCATTTCAAAGGAAATGAGTTTCAGTAACGCCTCTCTGCCCCTCTGGTAATGGACGGAGAGATGGGTGGCAGGACAGAATCGCCCCGGACAAATATGGCTGCCGGAATCGTACTTCCATAAAGTCCAAATGTATCTGAACTAATGTGAAACCGAGCTGTGCATCGCTGACACAGCAGAGGTGGAAAGTGACAAAGTACATTTAAGTTCACTTTTGAGGTACTTTACTTGAGTATTTCCATTCTGTGAGACTTTCTACTTTTCCTCCTCTACATCTCAGAGGGAAATCTTGTTCTTTTTCCTCCTCTACATTTCTCTGCCGGCTGGAGTTACTAGTTACTTTGCAGAATAAGGTTTTACATGCAAAACATACGATAAGCTCATAAAACATGTTGCATTGTTAGAGTTTAAACTCCAACAGTATCTGGAGCAGTTAGACCGACAACATTAAAATACTTCTGACAGGTTCATGCTTCAATAATTTAACTCTCTGACAGAACGACGACTTTTACTTTACATACTTCACTACATTTTACTGCTGATACTTCTAGACTTTTACTGAAGTAAAATTTTGAATGCAGAACTTTTACTTTTAATGAAGTATGAAGTATGCTCCATTATTGCTACCTTCACTTAAAGCCATACTGAGTAGGATTTTGCCGGTTGTAGCTTGTAAACACAACTGTCAAAGTTGGCCCCTCCTCTCTAGCTCAACAAGATGCAAAGCCACGCCAGAACGGTACAAAACAAGAAAAAAAAGTGCCAAAAAAAAGTACAGCAAGGCGAAATGGCAAGCAGACAAGACTTGTTCCCTGTCGGTGAGTACTGAAGGAGAGGATGAGGATGAAGAGCGATGCAGAGTTGGCCTGTTTTCTGTTGGACAGCTAGCTACCAGTTAGCTATCAGCTTTTCTACTGCAAATAAGCTACGCTAACAAGTTCGGACCGCTACCACAGCCAGCGAGGCTTTTAGATATAAAAGGACTCAGCTTTTTGGTTGCAGGACTCACCTGCTGCCAAAAGGTCGACGCCCAGAAACGTCCCGAACATTCAGAGATAAGAAAACCCAGGCAGGAGGCAGTAGGCTCTCTGCACACACACACACACACTGCCACACACTACCAATGGAACATTAATGAGTGAGTAGGATCATTTTTGGATGAGTTTCTGCTGTTTGAGGGGGGAAAATCCTGCTCAGAAAGCCTTTAAGTAAAGGATCTGAGGACTTCTTCCACGCTGTGATACGGTGCGACACGCCGAGCCGAACTGAACTCACCCTTCCTAAAGGACAGCGCTCGCTCATCAATCAATACCGGTCTCATGACACCGCAGCTCATTCATCAATCAGCGCAGGCTTGCTGTCAGAGGCGCGGCCTGTTTTGGAGTTATTAAAGGGAAAAATGGAAAGATGATGAAAAATCACACTATTAGGCGTCCCGGGGGAAGCTGGAGAGGTCCTCGCCCGTTCACGCTGCTTTTAATGAGCAGCCATTTGTGTTTGTTTACCGATGTTATGAAACCAGACTTATTGACCCAATTCCAAAACAATGAATTATTATTATCCGCCGCAGGAGGGAGGGAGGGAGGGAGAGAGGGAGGGAGAGAGGGAGCGTCACGACCAGCAGCTGTCTCTTAATAGATGTGAAGGAAATGGAAACAGATGCGCTGCTGTCGATCGACACGAAGAGTCCAAAAGGAAGCTGCTGTTTGCTTGGTGACACTTCTTCGATTGAGGGGTTTCAGTCCAAAGTGCAATATATTCATTTTGGAGCAAATATGCTAGCAGATATTCACTGACAAATCCAAAATACAAATGATTAAATCCTCTGAAATGTTGCTGTATCGTAAGCTCACAACCTTTTTGTTAGAAACAGGTGTCTTTTGTCTCTAAAAGGTCGATGTCTCGGTTTGGAACGAAGCTCTTCATGTAATCACAGTGATTACAGCCGTTTTCACCCGATAGTGTGAAGTGGAGTTGTTGTTGACACAGATTCGGATTCATCATTTGTTTTCTCTCAGACTTTCATCCCAATACATAATCAACAATGGGAGGCATTTTATTATCTGTACTCACAATTGCTTTTAGTTTTTTGTGTGGGAGGTTTACCCATAAATCAGTCGGTGAAGTTTAACAGCAGAAAAGACAATCAATTGATCGATTGATGGTGTTTTGAAATATCTTTTGAAATGTTCCTTCCTTTGAAATGTTCCCCCAATGACTTTTCCAAGATCCATTTCCTGCAGTGTTGTCAAATTTTAAACAAGTTAGACTAGAAATAACCGCCTCGCGGTTGTATGCCTCCGCCAATAAACTTTGTTTTATCATTGCAAGGACAGTCTTTATTTATTGAACATACATAATTAATGTGATTATTAGGTCAACTTAAAGGATTTTGGTGTCTGCAGAAGTAAGTGACAGCACTTCCACCGTTTTTGTAGAATGACCCAAGATCGTTTTCTCAGCTACAGTGGTAAGCAAAACATTATGATGTCACAGTGAAGTTGACCTTTGAACTTTTGGATATAAAATGTCATCACTTCATCATTTTATCCTATTAGACATTTGTGTGAAATTTTGTCATAATTAGCGTATGAATTCTTGAGTTATGGTCAAAAACGTCTTTTGTGAGGTCACAGTGACCTTGACCTTTGACCACCAAATTCTAATCAGTTCATCCTTGAGTCCAAGTGGACGTTTGTGCCAAATTTGAAGAAATTCCCTCAAGGCGTTCCTGAGATATCACGTTCACGAGAATGGGACGGACGGACAACCCGAAAACAGCACAGCGGCCGCCGCGTTCGTTAACGCAAAGACGCCTCGACTCGCCGGCTCAGACCGCAGACTGAAAGCCAGAGGGAGCGGTGAGTGTTCTTCACCCATCGTCTTCTTCACCCATCGTCTTCTGAAGGGGTTTGAAGCTGGAGATTGTGTTTACAGACATTTTTTGTTGCCGGAGCAGCCAAAGAGTGGGAAAGGGCGGAGCCAAGGTGGAGGGGGCGGAGTTTGGGTCGTCCGCAGAGCTGCAGCGCCCCCTACTATGGGCCCTTTTCACGTCGTCACGGTAACAGCTAAACCGGTGCATTACAGCTTCCTGTGGCAAGTTTCTTTCTGCGACTTATTGACAAACCAATCCAACAAAAACAACAAAATTGTAATGGTTACAGCACTAGATACATAATGTAGCAAATTTAAAAAAAAGAAATAGATTAAAAAAAAGATAAAATTAAGATAAAATGGATGACGACGCATATAAAGGAAGTCTATAAAAATGGGTTTTAAGAAGTGATTTAAAAGACGTAAACCGGCTGCAGCCAATCATGAGCTTGGAAATATAAAGTTCAAAATTGAGTTTCATTCTTTTGGGGTTAGATATTTAAAAATATAGAACGTACATAATAGTTTTGCCACACAGATAGAGCTAACTCAAAGGTTGAATCACCATGATGTTTTATATCAAAGGGGCAGAGAGGAGCAAAATGGACATTTATTTATATGAAAATGTCGCAGATTATGAAAAACAATAATAATTTCTGTCTGAGCACCAAAAATTGTTCCCCTCTGATTCACCTTTGTTTTATTACAGGACAAACCAAAACAAGAGAGGGGGCGTTGATTTGATTTCCATGGGTTGGATATAAATGTCAGATGTGTATTATATTAGTCGTATTACATCAAAACAAGCAAAGATCTGAAGAAAATGTTTCCATGTTTCCTGAGACAGATGTTCACAGTAAGGGAATGAGTCAGGCTTATTTAATTTCCAGGAACACCAGATTAGCTGCAGTACAATAGATGATGATCTATTTTCTACTAAATATTGATTCCTTTGTCTTGCACAGATAAATCAGAGCCTCTTCTCGGTTGGGAAACACTGTGATTTATCCACGTCGACGCAACATACAGATTCTACTGTAAACCCAATAAATTATGTTCATCCAAACAAACACTGTTTATTTTTATGGAGAACAGAGAGCAGCAGGCTAATTTACTGAATAATTATGACTTATGACTGAAACAGCAGCAAGTGACTTGAGATGAATGTAAGTTTGGACACACCATATTTTTCTTTATATTTACTATTTTCCACATTTTAGAATAATAGTAAAGACTTCAAAACTATGAAATAACACAAATGGAATTATGCAGCGACCAAAAAAGTGTTAAACAAATCAAAACTATCTTATATTTTAGATTCTTTAAAGCAGCCGCCCTTTGCCTTGATGGAAAGGAAAAGGCTTTGGAAAGAAATTCATACATAGGATCAACTTCACTATTTATATTTGTCTCAGAAACTCATTTCAAGCATTTAAGCAGAAGACTTTAGATCAAAATGGCTTTAAGATCATTCAAATTTTGGGAATCTATATGCAAATATGTTCTAGGAGCGTTTGGCCTGTAGATGGAATGGAAAATAATTAAATTTTTTCCTTTTTTAACCCCTTTTTTCTTCATAAACCCAAATACAAACCCCAAAATACCTCGCGAGATCATGCGATCACGGAAGTGGGAACATGCAACGCACAACGGGGGAACGCAGAAGCTGAATACAATGGAGGAAGACTCGATTTGCATTAAATAATTGGATTATGCTGCAGCTGTATGGAAACATTTATGGATATTTTCTGCCCTTTTTGAAGCCTGAAGGACTGGACTCCATTTATTGCAACTGTTTGGATGAAAGCTTCTCCAGCAGTGAGCCTGGAGAACTGCTGGTGAGCTGTATGAAGAAAAAACACTCATCAGTTTGTACTGGCAGAAGGATGAGCAGATAATGACCGAATTAAAATTTTTGGGTGAACTATCCCTTTAAAGCTGCTCTAGGCAAGATGTTTTCTGTAAAAAATACACCTGTCTTTCCAGCCCTAGGCAGTTTTAGGGCAATTTTAATTATTGCCCAAATTAAAATTTCCCAACCTGGGACTTGGAAATGTTGAATTGAAGCATAAGAGCAAAATCCAAACTGTCTCCTAACCAGCAGCAGAGAAAGCTGGACTCACCAGCGTTAGATCTTTTCCTCTCTCGTCTCTTTGGTTTCCTTTAAAGCAGCACAGACCGCTTTACTGACCTCACCACACAGGAATTCTGGGTAATGAAGTTCAAATTTTTCAAACAGTTGCCTCTCGCTGCCATTCAGAGCCGCCAATGTGCGAAGTTGCCTGGTGCAGATTTAACTGTTTATGATCTTTTCCAGCATAAACAACCAGTTTATAGCCACAAAGTTCACAGTAAACAAATGTGTAATTATCAAATGCTGTCAGTCCAGGCAGTAGATTTCAGAGTGGGAAAATGTCTTCACTCTAAGAAAGCAGTATGTAAACAAAGCCAGCAGTGGGCAGTGTGTCCTCAGACCGGCTCATGAAGACCAGACACCACCACAGTCAGATCCCCAGCGTCGATCACAGCTTCAGTCTCTCCAGGATTTCGCCTGGCAGAGCAGAGGCTCATTACAGATGGAAAAAAAGCCTCGAGTCCACTTTGCTGAGCCGGAGTCGGTGCGCGGTGACCTTGGCCGGTCAGGAGGGGCGACGCTCCGAGGCGCGCTCATTAATCCCGGCTCCGCGGACACACAGTGCAGTACAGCAGAGAGGGATGACGCAGGCGGACGAGCCGGTGGGACCCGAAGGAAAAGGTAGGAGGCACGAAAATGAAGATCCTTTATTATATAGGTTCCTTTATTCCTTTATTTTTATTATAAGTGCAGTGAAGCAAATTTGTGTCTGAAGCGTAGTTTTGAAATACAGTGATGATGAACACAGAAGAGGAACATCTCACATCAAAAAACTAGTGAAGGTTAAGTTAATGGTTAAGTTTAGACAATTATGGTTAAGGTGTGGGTTAAGGTTAAGTCTAGGCAACTAAAACAACTTGGTTGAGGTTTGGGAAGGCTTTGGTCGGTTAAAGGTCCATATGATGTAAAACAGGACTCCCCTTGCCTCTGTGATGATAAAGGAGTTGGATGTGTATCCAAACATGGTGAAAGTATCAAAACTAAATCCACACAATCCATATTAGAAAAGCGAGCCTCTAAACGAGCCGTTTGGACTTCCGTAACTTTGTGGCGTCACAAAGGTTCGCTCATTAGCATTTCTGTAAGAAATAATAGACTAACAAAGTGTTTTTTTCAAAGCGGTCGAGCGGTCGTCATTGTTTATTACCGGAGAGTTTTCCCTACCTGTAGCCGCCGGGCCGCGGCGTCTCACGTTTCACTCTCGAAACGGTTAGCCAATCGGAACAGAGGGGTCGTTAATATTAATGAGCCTTAAAGACACGGCGACAGAAACGGCCTGTTCTTGGTAAGGCTCAGAGAGATGCTGGAAAATGAACGTGGAGAAATGGATTGAGAGTGTTTTTGGTTCATGACACCACACACACACAGCTTTGAATGGACCTCAAGACACAAAATAAAACACGGGGAAGTGGAGTATATATGGAATATGGGACCTTTAAATAAGAAAAACTTTCTCTAAAAATTAAAACTTGACTCCGGCATTGAAGTCAAACTCATCGCCCATCCACCACCCGACCACAACACCCTGACTGTCTACTGAGCTGCTTCAATGTGACTCTACTCTGCTTTATGCTGGGGAAACAGAATTTTAACACTTTACGTGCCTCCAACACGTAATCTGGTGTTAACGAGTCGTGTTCATGTCATGTATTTGTCCCCGGACTCGGCCTCCAGGTGTTCAACCGTCTCTGTCTGGAAGTGAAGCTGGAAAAGAGCATGCAGGCTCAGCAGACCCTGCTTGGATAAATAAAGGTTGACATCCTCTGTCGTTCAGCACAACGTACTGTGACATTTCAGCTCACACACCTTAACAACTGTCCCACATTCGGCCGGTCACCATGGTGACGGAGGTCGCTCACCCCGTAAATGCCTGAAAACCGCCCATGCACGCTGCGGCTGCTTCAAGTTTTTGTGAACTGCTGTACAGTTTGTTGCTGATACATCTGACTGTCTGTTCCTGCTGAGACACACTCTCTACCAACCAGCAGTCCCTTAAAATAACCTTACATTTTCTTTCATTTACATTAATTCACCCCTTAATTCATGCAAAAGTTATTAATGGAGGAGATCCCATCGAAACCTCCTTAAACACCCTTAATCTTGACTCCGCATTCTAATTTAATGTAAAATTCAAGGAGACAGGAACTTTCCATTAATTTCCACTTAATAACCCTGTAAACCTGCACCTTACTTTATTAAAGCGATGTTATTAAGAGAAATTAAGGACATTTCAGGGATAAAATTAAGGGGTTTGTGCTGCAGAAAAATCTTGTATTTTAATTGTAAAGCTTGTATTTGGTTGTAAAATCTTATTTTTCTTAGAACAAGTAGAAAAAATGCTGTTCAGGTGAGAAACTTCACTGGTTTCCACTGTAAATCGACTTTTTTCAACAAGTTTCTTGAATGAAGTGACATAATCTGGAATACGTGGAATGGAGAGAACGGTGCTGCCACAGTAAAATCATGTAACTGCAATTTTTAGCTTTTTTTGTCTTTGTTTTTTTGTCTTTTTGTGTCTTTTTTCTTGCTTTAATTGTAGATTACATGGTCAGTCATGTCCTTGGGGCTTTGAAACCTGCTAAAACCTCACTGAATGATTTAATAAAACCCACAGAATGAGAAAATGACCATTCTTTTCTTCTGATAAAGTTGTTGTTGGCAGATATGTGATTTTTGTCACGACAGTATTGTGCAATGTAGGCAAATGCATTATAATAATGGGGTGGCCTGTCATTAGGCCCCCCCCCTCCCCTCCATCTTCATTGCACACAGCTGTTGTTGAACAAAAAACACTCATCAAAAGGAGCCTTTATCACAAATGAGGAAAAGCTTATTTTCTCACTGATACCCATGTGTTATAGTTGCTTTTTTTGTAATTATGCAAAGAGGGTTAAACAGGTTTCAAGGGTCATGAAACTCCCTCACCACTCAGCCATGTAAACATCTAATTAATAAACAAAAAAAACACCAAACTGCAGTTGTGTGGTTTTGCCGCCACAGCGCCGTTCCCTGCCGGAGCGCTGGATGACATGCATTAGCGTCTCCATGACAACAGCTGCTCACTCCTTCTCCAGATCACCATGGCGACACCTGCTCGCTCCCCCCCCCCCCCCCCCTCCCTCCCTGCCTGTCGGTCCTGTCAGGCGTCACCACTCATATCCCGTATACGTTTCCATGGCGATGCACCTGCCGGGCATGCCCCGGGGCAGAGAGCAGCCGGCAGGTTCAAGGTGCTGCGGCGCGATGTGATTGGCTGGTTTAGTCACGGTTCTGGTGTCACTGGTTGTCAGAGCTTCTCCCTGGTGGTTTAAACACACAGTGAGCACGCTGGACGGGAAATCCCCACTGACTGAAGGCTGGGTGAAGATGTGTAGGGTGATATGTTTTATATGTAGACTGATACACACTCACCGAGCACTTTATTAGGAACACCATACTAATACTGGGTAGATATCAGCTTTCAGCTCAGTGTCAACCGGCTACCAGAGTGCCATCCTCCTCCAGGTTGGATGTGTTGCATTCTGGGATGCTTTTCTGCTCTCCACAGCTGTAAAGAGGTTATCTGAGTTACTGAAGCCTTTCTGTCAGCTCCATCCAGTCTGGCCGTTCCCCTCTGACCTCTCTCATCAACGAGGCGTTTCCGTCCGCAGAACCGCCGCTCGCTGGATGTTTTTTTGTTTTTCACACTATTCTGTGTAAACTCTAGAGACTGTTGTGTGTGAAAATCCCAGGAGATCAGCAGGTTCAGAAATACTCAAAGCAGCCCGTCTGGCACCAACAGCCACGCTGCGGTCAAAGTCACTGAGATCACATTTTTTCCCCGTTCTGATGTTGTTGTGTGATGTGAACATGAACTGAAGCTGCTGACCTGTATCTGCATGATCTTATGCACTGCACTGCTGCCACATGATTGGCTGAATGGATAATTGCATGAATAAGCAGGTGTACAGGTGTTCCTAATAAAGTGCTCGGGGAGTGTATACTCTACTGACTATATGTAGTGTTATATGTATAGAGGCTTTCAGGTGAAGTAACCCTCCTCTGGCGGCCATGTTGGAGGTCCTCAGCTCTGTGAACAGCTGATTGTGTTTCTGTCCGTCTCAACAGAATTGAACAGACGGTTAATTTCTGTCTGTTTCTGACTGAAGTGATCATTTCATCACTGATCCATCTGATTGATTTAGTGTTTAGATAATGTCAGCTTGTTAGCTAGCTAACCATAGTATCTGGTCAGCTAACATCACTGTCTTGTTGTTAACACATCTGATTAGCACACTAGCTAACGTATCTAGTAGCGGCTAGCGTTAGCGTGTTCACATTAACATCAGTGTGTTTGCCGGCTAGTTAGCTAGCTAACAGTTTGTTCAGGTTAACTGAGCTGACTCTTCTCAAGCTACAACTCAGAGTGTTTTGGAGTAGAGACTAGGGCTAAAGACAAGACAGTTTACTGTGTCACAGTAACCAAATCCACCTTATCACACTATTCACTTTTACTGAGAACGTTACTGAATGGATCTACAGCCACACCAGAATAATCATTTTCAGGTATTTCTCTATTTTCTAGCCAATTCTCCACTGAACCTCCATGATGACACCAGATGTAGTGAAAGATTTGTTTTGTGTATTTAGACTGTTATGTATAGTTCACTGTCTATATGTAAAGTGATATGTATAGTCTGCTGTACTGCTGTGACAACAGTGATGCTGTTATTTATGTTGTTGTTAACAGAGTATTTGTGACCACAGTGTGATGCACTGTTCTCTATGCTGGCCTTGCAAACTGAATTTTCCCTTGGTGCAATAAATGGCATTGTATTTATCTCACTGTGTTAGTTGCCAATATGTCTCTGCACAAATGTCAAGACAAGACCAAGACAAATTCCAGGACATTTACTGTTCTTGGCGAATGAACCGATGCTGCTGTAGTAAAGTATGTGTTCATGTCTCCTGTCTGACAGGTGCAGTCTGTCCTCGTGTCTCAGCCTGCAGGTTATTGCATTGAACTCTGGGAAAATGAGGTGAGAGGTGCTGCGTCTCCCCGCCGGCGCCGCCTTCAGCTGGCTGAGAGGCTGAGGAGTCGGATCAGCAACACACTGCTGTTATGCTGTTTTTTTTAAACTTTACTCTGCCATACCAGTCCTCCACAGCGCAGAATGTTTTCCCATTATGTTCCATTGCGCTGAAAATATTCAGACACAGAATATCAAAATGTCAATTTGTCACAACACCAAATCGCCTGTTATGATCATCCTGAGAGGAGCCTGAAAGCACCGCTGCTGCAGAAGTGAAGTGTTCCAGGCTCGCCGTGTTTCTCCATCATGTTTTGTCCACAGTTTGTGTCCTGAGGCGAGACGATGCGACCAGCAGGACGCTAAAACCTCTTCGCTTGGAAACAAAGCCCGTAGGATTTACCGGGAATACTGCTTTTGTTTTCATTTTTAAAAATTCAGACAGGGAATATCAAAATGTCAGTGTATCACAACACAAAATCACCTCTTACAGTCAGCCTGACAGAGGGAGAAGACACAGGCACAGCGCTGCATGTGTTTTTATTATTTTCTCTACATGTTTTGTATCCTGAAGGCGCGGCGATGCGACCAGCAGGACGCTGTTTTCTCGCCATGTGGGAAGCCTCTTTGCTAGGAAACACGGCCCTCAGGCTATCCTGGGACACTGGCATCTTACTAAGGTGTCCACAATATGAGACAGATATATTAGCAAACTGTTGTTGTTTTCATTTGAAAGCATGCAGAGACAGAATCTTAAAACATCAGGTTCTCATAAACCTAAATGACCTACTTGTGCAGCAAAGCATGAAGCAGAAAAACATGAGACACTGAATGTCCTGTAAAACTCAATAGTGTCTCTGCATTGAGTGTGAAGTCCTCTTGTACTGTGTCAGTGTGTACTGAGTTACTGTGTAAGCTTCATGTTTCTGTCCTGGTCATTAAATGTACTTGGAAATAAAGTGATTCTGATTCTCATGAAACTCAGTGTCCATAAGTTGTCCAGGTACTACTGGTCTTCTGCTGTGGTATCACAGAGTTATGATATAGTTAAAGTAGTAATCCACAACATTTTCATATAATTAAATGTCTGTTTTGCTATTCTCTATGGCCGATTGCTCTAACACAACAGTGATCCAACCTATAGCTACAGTCTTTAGCTTTTCGTATAATTGTCTGTATAAGCACCTGGAGGTTAATTCATGACTCTCTGCAGTAACAGAGTAGCGGCACGCAAAATCTGCAACCCGGTATTTTTACCTAATTTATAAATTTAACACAGCTGTGAATTCCATGATGAAGCCACATTACCGCTGCTAATTAAACCAAAACCAACACGTTAATTAAGATTTACATATTTAACACCTTGTCCGCACCTGTGTGTGCAAATTGCAGTGTTGGCCATGATAAACCAACAAATATCAGCGGTAATTGATAATTAATTAAGCCAGTGTGTGATTCATATTTGTTAAACATTTTCATGTGTTTCCAATGATAATTAATGGCCTGGGACACAATGTAGCTTAATCTACTGACTTCTTAACAATTTGTTCATTAGTCAAGATTCATTTCTACAACATACTGTCTGACTAGAGCAGGTTTTTGCATGACGGTGTGCTTTTATGAATCGCTTTCACAATATTTAAATGAACAAAAGGGCTGGGAGTATGGGGGAAAATGTTAACGCTAATAATGCTAATAACTAACCTCATGCTAAACCTGCCGGTGAGCTTTATGAATGAGCCCCCCGGTGTCTGGTCCTCTGCCGCACAGGAAGTGATGTGTTTTACATTTCCGGTTTGTTTGGAATCAACAGAAGAAGAAGAACTGGGTAGTTAGCATGAGCAGCGATAGCCGCCATGGCTGAACAGACAAAGAAAAGAGAAACTCAAACTGCAGCAACAGAAAATCCAAGCTCCGCCCACACTGTTTGATTGACAGGTGATCTGTGGGAAGTGCAGTGCAGAAACACCACAGTGAGGCTGAGGGACAAAGATGGAGACTAAATTACTAAAACACTAAATCTCACTGAAAAAACTGCTAACGAGTTGCATCGATACATTATGTACATACAAGACATGTAGAATAGACTTGGTGAAAGATAATATATTCATGTTGCGTGTTGCTCCAGCCGGCCGGCCACAGCGCGAGTCAGGCTGATCTTGGCTGATGGATTTCGGGTGTAATCACACATAAATAAACCCAACTGTTTCTGCCGTGGCGAGACCTTCGCTAGGGACCGAGGGACGCCGCCGCCGCCGCCGCAGATTTATGAGTCGACATCCAGTCTGTGAAAAAGCTATTTCTGCTGCTTTTAACAGTTTATTTCCCATGATAACCACACGCATACATCACACCAGCCAAGCCAGTGGCGGTGGGGGGGCTTGGTGTGTGTGTGTGTGTGTGTGTGTGTTGGCTCGGGGTCTCCTCTCATGGTGACAGGATGAATATGTTGGAAGGGAAATGGCGAAGGGGATGTTTCTTCTGCCACCTAAGTGCAGGCAGGCGGGCGGAGGAGAGGAGAGGAGAGGAGAGGAGAGGAGAGGGAAGCGTTTCATTCGTCTTCCAAGCGCAGACAGAAGTGTCTGCACACACACACACACACACACCGGTCAGGGATTTTTCAAAGTGTGTTATCGTGAATCGGTGCGGCTCTGAGGTTTTGACCCCTGCACTTCTGATTGCTGCTCGTTTGTTATGTTGTTGGAAAACCGCTTTAGATAAGAAGGTCAGCTAAAATAAAAATGCAAAAACCGACAGTTACATTTTTTTATCTTGTATCCAGACTCATCAAGCTTATTTTAGGATTTTTTTAGTAAAATCATCTTACTGCACTGGCAGATAATTTTACCGGTTTCAACAAATGAGACTTTTTTCCAGGAGAATGTAACTTGTTTCAGGACATTTTCTTGGTAAAAGTGAAATTGTTTTGGAGAAAGTTTCTTGTTTACAGATTTTCTTCATTGTTTTCTAATGAAGTGAAATTTACTGAAACCAAATGCTACTGTCTTCACAAGTTTTTCATCTCTCATCTTTAAGGTGGGGAGTTAGGCAGAAGGTCTGCAGTGAGGTCGGGATCAGAGTTAACCTTAGAGCTTTGTTTTTAATCAACTTTTAAAGTGAAAATTTACAGTTACAGCTTTGATCCGCGGCCAGAAAGTAACGACCATGTTGTAACACAACCTCCGTTTCACCATTTTACACCGCTCACGTTGATTTATTCCAGGAAATAGCCATATATTAGCTGGGATTGAACCTGTTTTACAGTGCAGTCATGCAGTCCGTTTGTAGAGCTATAATTCATCTGAACACAGACATAAAATGAGATCTGTAGTCTTAAAATATTAATTCAAAATGAGAAATAAGTCATGTTTTAAAATACCGTTTGAACTGCAGGTATTCCCTTGGCAGGCTACACTGCACAACGGAAAATAAAGTCTGTTGCTGAATCAACCTCAGTAAGTATCTTAAAATGCGACTTATTCTCCCTTTTTAATGAATTCTGCTTTTGACATAAATCATTTTCAAGTCAAGAAAATATTTGAGAGGAAAGAGAAAGAGGGGATTTTTGTCTTCGCATTAGATTTGGTAGAGAACTGGACCTAACTTCAAATTAAATCCTAGTGAAATCAGACTGTTCCACTATCCCTCGTTTTCCTCGGTACCTGCCGGATCCCTCTCAAGGACCCCAGGTGGTCCCCGCACCTCAGTTTGGGAACCACTGGTATAAAGTAGGAAGCATTAGAAGTTGACCACATAGTTTCCTCTTTCACCGCGTCAGCCGGTCGATGGCCATCTCATTGGCTGTAATGAAAGCATCGATATCAATAACACTATCACAAGGCTGCAGTCGTATTTCCTAATAGCCTTCCTCAATGATTTTTTTACAAAATGATTTCCAGCTGTCCGCTCTGCTGATGGAGCGGCTTGCAGAACGGCAGCGCGGTCGCATCCACTGAGCATCCGTCACCGGTCAAGTGTTAGCAGGCGGAGCGGCGACCGGTGTTTGGGTTACAGTTCTGTCCTCAGACAGAATTAGAATCACTTTGTTCACCAAGTACAACAAATCTGCAGGCAGTCGTCCTGACAAATCAACAACTAACACAGTAACACAATCAGGTAACGTGTTACACAGTAATGCGTTACTGTAATGCTATTAAACTCCACTGTAGCTGCTGGAAACATCTGGACGTGACATCACGGCGTCTACGTTTGGCCAGTTATCCACAAAATATGAGATCAGCAAAAAACCAAAACCATCAAAAACCAAAATGGTTGCTCATTGGAGTTAAGGGTAAAGGAATACTTGAAAAAAGTAAGCAAAGGCAGTCTTCTTTTGAGTACAAAAGTTAAAAATACCCCTGATGAAGTCACGCTGAAACATGTAGGGTAGCCATAACAAAATGAAGGCTTTTTTCATTTTTGTATGCAAAAGAAGAGTTTCCTCAGCTTCCTTTTTTTTTTCACTTAAATCACCAAAAAAAGTGCAGGAATCTGCCTTGGTAACACTGCTGCAGAGAAATGCTGAAACGTACAGAGTGCACACTGACACAACATGAAACAAGGACAACAGGACTTCACATGTAGTGCACAGAGACTGTTAAACATACTACAGACAGAAGACTATATATCAAAACAGGCCTATCACAAGTGAAAATGACCTTTTTAGTGTCTCTACACTCTCTGGTGAAAGAGAGCGTAGAGATTCCTCTTCAATTTTATCCTTCAAATGACTTTTTCTCCTTCAGTCTGACTCAGTATTGACCTGAGTGGTGCATATTGGTTTTAACTTGACAAACAACTGATTCAAACATCTATAACTGTCTTTTTCTACATGGTAACTAACCTACCAATGACCGCCTTTAAAGGACAACAGCAGGTAAACAGTCCTATGGCAAACAACCTCCGACTGAACAAATGGTTTGTTTGTATGTCAGCAAAACGCCAATACCTGCTGTAGGCGCGGCTGTAGGAGGTGGAATGGTAAATGTCAATGAAATCTTCTGTTCAGTTTGATAACCGGTGAAACTGTCATGTAGATATGTGATCTCATAAAAAGTTGTGAAATCAGTCTGAAGTCTGAAACGCAGATTTACCTGCTGTGGACACAAATTATGTGAAGATTACATTCCTCCACTTTGAATTGAAATCTATTACAATAACATGAATTGGACACAACATTTTCAGCTAGTTTGGCTAATGGTTCAGTTTAGGCAACTAAAACAACTTGATTAAAGGTTAAATGTGTAATATTTCTGCTTTACTGAAGCATAATATGACCAGTAAATATCAGCAGGTTCCTGAATGGTAGTGAGTAAAACAACGAACAGCCCGGCACGGCACACGCTGCAGAGATTTCTGCTGTCAGAAACACCGGTGCGGGCCGAGGGTCCACACCAAGGTCCCTTCAAAAATCTGGCAGTTTGTTTTGCCTTAATTATCGGCAATAAACAGATATCCAAAAATATAATTTGAGACTTTATTGCTAATCTGTAGGGTGTTCTGGTAAATTCGGCATGTATATGATCCTCCAAACAGCTTGAATTTTAACGGACCAACCCATTTATGCACCAGGGAAGTGGAGTTACTTCACACACAAAATAGCGACTGCAAGATGAAATTTCATGAAATATGAAAGCATGGAAAGCATTGATATGTGTATGGGATAATGCAATGTACCAATCTACTGTAAAACAAAATACAGTTACATACTATGATCACTGCTAGTTTGACCTATACAAACTGTATCCGTAGTGTAGCACCTCATATCCAAACACATTTCTCTGTGTGTGCTACATGCTTCAGCCAACTTTCACAACAGTGACAAGTCAATCACCCAAGAAAATTCATATTATACTTAACCAGCATCATGGTGATTTAAAAACCTGCATAATCAGAGAACACTTAAGCTCCTTTACAAGATGATATCATGCAAATCCGCTTAGAGCAGGAACTTGTGGAGGATGAAGCAACCTTTCACTGCTAATGTGTTTCTTCCATGTCACTCAAGCAGAAAAGGAACCAGAATCACTTAACTCACCAAAGGGCAACAAATACACAGGAGTTTATCTCGGTGGGCTGTACACATCACTCTGCATATATACAACAAAGCAGCGTGTACATTCATGCAGCGTGGCACGCAGTACAACCTGATCTAAATGAACACGACTTGTTAACTGTAAACTTAAAGTGTTAAAGTTCTGTTTTCCCAGCATCAAACATGTTCCATGAAGGAGACATGACTATAACCAGGCAGCAGAGTCTCAGTGACAGGCAGGGTGTTGTGGTCGGGTGCTGGATGGACGATGAGTTTGACTTCAATTTTGGAGACCAGAGTTCAATTCCCAGCTTATAGGAAGGAAATTTCTATTGTGAGTCAAGTTTTTCTTATTTAACTGACCAAAGCCTTTCACTAACCTTAACCAAGTTGTTTTAGTTGGCTAAACTGAACCGTTAGCCAACCTTTAGCTGAAAATGCCATGTCCAATTTGTGTTATTGTCAATTAGTGCTGGAGGAACGTCATTTTCACATAATTTGTGTCCACAGCACGTAAATCTGCATTTCAGAGTTTAATTTCATGACTTTTTATGAGATCATGGTGTGCAGTAAGTTTCAAGCATAGGTGAGAATTTGTGGCACTGAGTAATAAGTGTTGTTCAAGACTTGTGGAAACATTAAAAGATGCGTACTCACTCACTTGAGTCAGATGTGAACCAGCTTTCACCTTTCTGTCCTGATTTCATCTCATCTCATCGTTTTACCCCAGAAGACCTTTCTTCCTCTGCGTAACCTACTGAAGCGTGTTCTGCTCCTCTTACAGCTCCTCGTCTCACTAATTTCTTCCCCAGAGGAACCGGGAACGCTTTGTTTACTTTTTAAATCATTCCGACTACACTGCTGTGTTGGGAGTCAGCGTGAACACCTGCAGTTCAGGCAGCTTGCAAGGCTTCAGCACTCTACCTGTCCAAAAAGCGTGAAGCCTATAGCGTGAAAACTCTTAACAGAACAGAGTTGGAGTCGGTGTGGGAGCATTTGTAATTGAGACAGCTTGCAAGGCTTCGCTGGTGTCTGTCCAGAAAGCGTCGGTCTTCTCAAAGCCGTGTGTAGCGGCTGCAGATGCTGTGACAGCTACACTTGGGAGAAACGCTAACATGCATTTTTTAGCTGGTTTTAATTGAGCCGCTGTGTCTCAGAGAGAATGATCTGTGACGATTAACTCTCGGCATTTAACCACAAACAAAACGCTGCAGAGGTTAGTGAAGCAGCCTCGGGAAACTGAAGGTTGCTGGTTAGAATCCTTGGTTTAGAAATCTGTTCAGGGGAATTGAATGATGCTTTCCCCTCCATAAATGACTAAAGAGAACTTTTTGGGTGATATTATAAAGAATAAACAGGGTGACAGAAGTTTAGGGCATGTTTTAGGACAGGTGGGGTTAGGCCGGGAGACTCTAAAGATAAGACTTACTTCTTAAAATAACAGGTCTTATTAAGAGAACCTGATCCTGCCTGATGTAAAGCGCCTGAATGCTCCAGGACAGCAGGTGGCAGTATGCACCTTAGCGCTAGTTTGCAGCCCACCAAACCTTTAAAGAAGAAGGAGAAGAAGAGTTTGAATTTTGTTTGAAAAGGTTGACAGTTTGGTGGCTGATTTAAAGACAGAGGCATGTTAAGTGTATTAAAGCAGTGATTCTCAACCTTTTTCATATCAAGGACCCCTAATTTAGTCCACATTAGGGCCACGGACCCCCATTTGATGAGAGTTTGTCTCTCGGACCCAAATCTGACGATATCTTTTCTTGCTAGATATGATCTTGTCCAGAATCCCATGACTATCTGTATTGCAGGTAGAGAGATAACAGAGAAACTACGATCAAAACAGTCATTCTTCTACATTCTCTAATTGTGTTAACTTCTTGTAAATGAAATAATGCTGAAGTTTAACAATTCATCAGTTTGCTGGGGGCCCCCTGGAACCCCCTCAAGGACCCCTGGTGGTCCCCGGACCCCTCGTTGAGAACCACTGTATTAAAGCATCTTGCTGAACTGCAAAACACTTTTCTGAGTTGAGGAGGTGTTTGGGACTCGGAGTTTAGCTTTAACTTCTTTAACGTTTTGGATTCACCTGAAGAAATGAACAGAACGCAACAGATCTGGTAATTAGATTAGAAAATTAATCCCTATTGCTGTTTTACTTTTTCTATGAAGGAAGTATTTTTTGGAAAACTTTTTCAATATTGCATTACTTTGGAACCTTTGGTGCTGAGGACACCGACTGCAGAGCCGCTTCAAGAAGGATTTTACACCACAAATTAAGAGTTAGAGTCATTACAGTTAGAATCTGCCAGGTGGTGTTACAGCTGTTTAGTACATCACATCCCTCCTTGACTTTTATGACTGCGTCAACACACACACACACACACACACACACACACTCCTTTTCTGTAGTACTATTTTCAATGTTGAACTACGTACTTTTCAGTTTTCAAAAACCTGTAATCTTACTTCTTCTTCTTTAGTGGTATTTACTCTTGTTTTGGCTTTTAGACCAAAGAGTAGTGAGTGCAATGGAATTTGTCCTTTACAGTAAAACACTCATTCTGGTCTTTAGCTTTTTTTTGATATGAAATAAAACTGATCCATCCCCAATGAACCAAACCCAAACTATTTGTGAAGCCACACCTAAACAGGCAATTTGTCAGTTTTGTGGGAGAAGACTTTTGAATATGCACAAAATCTGCTCAAAAATAACCAAGTACTTATTTACTTTGGTGCGTTTCTCTATTACTTCAGTAACTTTCTAGAGGAAAATGTAACTGTAACTCATATTTAACTTTCCAACTCTGACTTTTGTTGACACCTCTGACTTTTTGCCAAAGTTTGACAGTTCTCCTCAGCTACTCCTCTGCACTGCCAGTCAATGTCATCCACATTGTTATCTGCTGTGTGTGAGTCATGTCATGGTAGCCGGTGGCTCCGCTCTCACCGTCCTCAATCCAGAGCCAATTAAACCTCCTGTGTGTTTCCTGAGGGTGTGTTTTGTCTCCTATAAAAGGGTCCTGAAATGAATCAATGGGGTTTGTCTGGGAATTGGAGGCCATTATGGAGCGATTGTAAATTGACAGGCGGTAAACGGTACCTGAGAGTGCTAGTTAAGGTGCTTTTGTGAGGGGCGACTGCAGGGAGGGATTTTCATCTTAAGGAGTGCAGGCGTTGGGTTCTGCCTCTGCTAAACCGAATGGTTGCTGAATGGTTGATGGGGAAAAAGGGCAAGGAGCAGGAGCAGTGAACACTTTTGGTCATGATGGTAAAGACGCACATGACTATTGGTTCTTTATAATGTCAGCGATCAGGGAATTGAGGGTTTCTACTGTTGCTTTCACTGTGTCTCACCCTGGTTAATAAGAGCCACAGCTAAGTGCCTGAACTGTAAATATGCTTGGTGGTTTTCACCCAGAAGAATGCAAAAATCAACGTACGTCATCTCATCATAGGCCGATACAGGATGGATCTCAAAACATAACAGACAAAAACAGCGATTGCATTTTCAGCTGAAAAACTGGGTTAATCAGATGCGGATTCAAATCCTGCCACATCGCCACGCATCGCACCAGAATACGTTAAAACATCAGATATGGAGGAAACTCACAATATATGAATGAAGCAGCAGAGTGGCTTCTTCCCTGAGGATAGAGAGACTGTCCTGTAAGCGGAAAGCCACAGGTTTGATCCCCTTAAAATCCGCCCTGTGTGTCTCAGACTGATAGGCAAAGAAACAAATTCCTAATTACACTGTGTGTAATAATGCCGTTTGAAGTGCGCTAAAAATTCATCAAAGAGAATCCCTAATAATGATGACGGCAGCAATACATGACGTCATGTTCTCCTCCCAGCCCAAACCGCAGCAACGAGCCCCTGCACTTCCTCGTCCTCCTCTGTTCAAACCGACAAGGGCAGAGGATGGAAACTGTACTCTGAACTGAGGAACAAGTATAAAAGAAGACGTCATACTTGGAAGATGCCTTCTTTAAAGCTGCTCTAGGCAATATTATTATGTAAAAATACACCCATGTTACCCATCTAAATCTCATATTGAGGCTGTAACAGAAGAGTGAAGAGTGTCCCACCCCCCTTTTTAACTGAGATGCTGTAGATTCGTCCCATTTGCCCAAATTAATTTCAGGTGTTGGTTTGGTATGACCACTGGCAGGAAACCACAGCGCACAGTGATGAATCTAAACACTCCGTCCAGAGAAAGCTGGACGGAGCCAATGTTCTCCAACGGCTTTAGAGGTACGTTTGATCCCGTTCAGGGTGATTCTGCATTTTGACTTGCTACGTACAAACATCTGTCACACCGATGCGCAATTGGCTCGGAGAATTCTTCGAGGAGGACACACCGTCTCGATAACAGCCAATAACAACACGTAACAAACGCACTTCGTTGCAACACGCTACCTTTTCTTTTTAAACTTAAGTTGCCACATGTTGAACGCGCCCCTGGACTCACCAACGCTGGCTAAACCTCTTCACCACCTCCACCCCCACCATGCACTAAGAAGACGAACTCTAGGTCGGAGATGTGCGTAGTTTACTGATGTCACGCTACAATTTTGGGTAATGAAGTCCTTCAAACTTTCAAAAATTCAAACAGTTACCTCCTGCTGCCACTTGGGGCCGCCAGAGCACAAAGTTGCCCGCTGCAGCTTTAATTACCAGGGTTTGTAGTTATAAAAGTTCTGTAGGCACAAATTTTGTTCCTTTGACCCAAATCCGAGCAAATGCAGTAATGAATAAATGTTAGCGTGACATATTCACATATTCAGCTATTTTCTGGACTATATCTAACATTAGGGCTGCAACTAATTATTGTTTTCATTATTGATTAATCCATTGATTAATTGCTTAATCATTTTAGTCATTAAAATATCCAAAATATTGACAAATTCCCGTCCCATTCACAAGTTACCAGAGCCCAAACTGTTTCTTATTATTAGTATTAATTTTATAATGACATGAACAGAGAAAGACAAGCAAATTGTAGCACTTATGAAGCTGTAACCAGCAAGTGTTTGGTATTTTTACATACAGGACAATAACTAACTTATGTCATTATTCTATCATTACCTCTATGGCAAATGTTTTAGCCATGATTTTCATTCAATTTTATCGAGTTCTTTTAAGTGATTGTACACTGGAATCTAGGTCAAAGTCAGAGAATGTTTCTTTACAAATTAGATCCGTGGTCCATTAACTACATGGCTCCCTAAGCTGTTGCCTCAGATCAGACACGTCTGAGTGAACATCACCTCTTAATGCAGTAGTCTTGTCGTCCAAAGTGAACATCAAGGGTGAGGCAGCAGAAAGCTCCAGACTGCTGTGGGTCCAGACGCTGACAAGACTTATGGGAGTTATGAGAGACCAGCATGAAGAGAGGAAAGACTCTGCATGCTGTCGGAAGAGAGTTACAAGGTGCACACACTGCTTTATGTGGAAAAATGAGAGAAATCGAATTCATAAAGTGCTTAAGTGATTTTGCTTGATTAAAAAATACGAAGTGATACGTTTTACGTTTCCGGTTTGTTTGGAATAAACAGAAGAAGAAGAACTGGGTAGTTAGCATGAGCAGCGATAGCCACCATGGCTGAACAGACAAAGAAAAGAGAAACTCAAACTGCAGCAACAGAAAACCCAAGCTCCGCCCACACTGTTTGATTGACAGGTGATCTGTGGGAAGAGCAGTGCAGAAACACCACAGTGAGGCTGAGCGACAAAGATGGAGACTAAATTTTTAAAAAAAGGAGGATCTCGCAGACTTCTACTGTAAGATACACCAAGAAGACGAAAAAGGACAAAAAGTTCTATAGAGATTTGAAGCGCAGAAACATTTTAGCACTTTAGGACGTTTTGATGACTAACCTGAATTCGGGGGCGTTACATTTTGATTGACAGCTCTTGGCGAGGCTGTAGTACACTGGGGGCTCGCAGATTAGCACGCCGGCAATTTGAAAAGAACACACAATGCCTCAAGTAGGTCACAGCAAATATGGTGAGAAAATATGTTTGACTACCATGACATTTCATCATTGCCTCTGGTTTTTATTCCCACCTCCTCAGTGTGTGTAGTGTCTGTTGCCGCTATTGAGCGTTTGGCTGGCAGCGTCGACAACATGGTGTACACTCCCACTGTTCAACTCTCTCTCCCAGATGCATGGTGCTAAACAGATGTTGCCTACTGACACTGGTATCAAAATGCAGCCTGCATCTAGATATCTTCACTGGATAAGGAAAAGCGCATGTCAGTGCAGCCTGTAAACACACACAGCAGGCCAGAGTCAGCCAGGTGGAGATGCAGTCTAGTCTGTACAGCGTGTTTGCATTAGAAAATCCCGCCCACGAGGCAGAAACGCCGTGACTCATTCTGAAGTTTGCCATCCACTCGGCTTCACCGAAGGACTCCGGCATGATGCGCTCCCACAAGTCATCGCTAATGAAGGAGTCGCTGCAGCAGCTTCACAGCAGATACTGACACTACTGAGGCAAAAACGAACTGTTGTTGTGTCTGTTGTCTCCTGCGATAGAGACGTAAAAGACAAGCTTTTCTGCCTCAAATGAAAAGTAAATCCAGGCTGTGCAGTATCACGCCTAATGACCCGACACCCGCCATGTTTGTTTTGTTGGCGGTGTCTCCTCCCCACCTGCTGCCCGCTCTGTGTAGCGCGCGCCAAAAATGAGACGTGATCACAATGTGGACAGAATGCAGATGACGAGAACGCATAGAAATATCCAGCGTAAATGCAAAGGGAGCGATCCGATTGATCATGACCTGGATACACTTCACATTGTAACAGCAGGTTTTTTGCTTGTTTATCCAACTTTGTTGCCAGATGAGCGAGGTTTACCACATGGGACAATGCAATGACAGCCAAAAAGTTTAGACCGCCACAGGAAAGTGTTTGAAAGTCTGTTCAGTAAACAGTATATACACCACATTGTCCTGATGTGGTAAACCTCGCCTCTGATACTAGGAAAAACTATAGAGTTGGCGTCATTTCCGTCAACCTTTGGGTCGACTTTACCCCGTCAGTGAATGGAGTTTTACAAGCTACAGTAGCTAGCTAGCTAGCTAGCTGCACCTTCACAGCTCCAGTGACAAAATGTCTTCAGTTCCTGTCATGAGCCTGAACTCAGACTTTAGCGAAGTCCCAAACTGCATCTGAACAGGTGAAAACCTGCTGAGACAGTCTGCTCCCTGCAGGAGGATCAGCTGCTTCAACAGCTGGTTCATTCTGTGTTGTAGTTCTCCATCGGTACAAAGTCTTTTCTGGAAGTTTCTACACCTGAAATAACAGAAACATGCAAATCGTCTAAAAGCTTATGCTAGCTAGTGAGTCGAGAGGTGAATCTCAACACCGTTCGTTGCTTTGTTTAGTTGCAGAAGACAGAATACTCTGCAGTCAATGGAAAATCGCGTTAGCCGCTAGTCGACCACAGGAAGGCTTCGGCCTACACTTCCCTATGTGACTCTGTTGTTTCCCTGCAGCCTCAGCACTGTGGAGCAGGTCTGTTTTGGCACAGCGGTCCAGCCAATTCATCACCGTGGCCTCAGGGGGAGAAGATGGATTTTGTTGTTCAGTGTGTGTGTGTGTGTCCCTGGGGTGAAGAGGAACACTATCTGGATGTTTTGGGGATCAGGGTGAATGGAGGGAGCCATAAAATACAGCAGCGCCACAAAGCTTGGCAGGATCTTGACGGTGTGTCTGGAAGGGAACTTGAGGTTTCTTATCCCAACTCCGAAAGTGGAGAAAAGAGGAATGCAGCTGCTAACTGACCTACAACACACTGGCAGTTCAAAACATAGACTGATCAGGTGAATCCAGGTAAAGGCTCTGATCCCTTGATGATTTCACCTGATAAATCCACATCAGTCATGAAGGTAAGATGACGATGAGGAGGAAGCTTCTCTGTTTCAGTCATGAAGCAGAGATGAAGATGAAGACTTGAGCTTAAGGAGTTTTAAACCTTGTGTCATGGATTGTGTAAAATGGAGGTGCAACTGAATACTAGAAAGGTACATTTCATCAAGTTACTCACACATCCTGCTCATTATCAGTTTCATGTTGAATGTGTTGTACTGAGGCCAAGTTATACCCCCAGGGCATTCTGGGTAGCTGGCACCGTATGTTTTGCCTTTGTCCAAAGCCTGAAGTTGTGATTTTGGTTTTACTGTTGATTTTATGTCCTCTTTTATATCTCCTTCCTTATATTTTACTTTTTGTTTTATATGTTCTCTCACTCTGTTTTGTGTTATTTTATTCTGTCTTACTGCTGTATTTTGTTCTTGTTTTGTGAAGCACTTAGAGGTGCTATACAAAAAAAGTTTATTATTATATTATTAGTTTGATGTGTGAGATTTCTGAAGCTGTATGCAATAGGAAGGGCATTAAACGACCTCAAAATGAATTGTCACTTAATTGTCACTTTCCTCACAGATTTACAGTTTGGATTAATTTGAATCTGTATTTCTGCTTTGAATTCTTCATTCTGACAGCAAAAAATACCCAAAAGACCATTTTGATGAATGCTGATTAATCCAATTTCTGATGCTAGAGACAATAAGAGATTATGTTCCATGTCTTTCTTTTGACCTCCTTACTATTGCTTGTTTGTAATGTTAGAAGTGTAGGAACTAAAGCTTTTTCTACTGTTGAACACACTGTAAGTCACATGGGATAAGAACATCCGCTAAATATCAAAAATGCATGTAGATGATTTTATGAAGCGCACCCTAACCTTGACTGTTCTCCTGCTAATAGCTGCATGGCAGCATGATGCACGCGTAGCCTTGATATGGAAATCCAGTGTGCCGCCCACTGTGTATTAATACACAGGCTCCTTATGCACAGGAACACACAGGCTTTCCCTGTGACCTTCTCCTTAATGCCGCTCTCCCACTCTGGATCCCAGGCATGCCTGCGCATTTTTCACGACTCGTGACTCTTTACACCTGCTGAGGGTCGCTGCTCCTCATGCTCAGTATGGAGAAACGCTACATGAGGAGTATTGTTCCAAGATCACATATCATCCATCTACTTGAGATAAAAGTGACACTTAGTCTTTTAAAAGATTGATAGCACTAACTTAAGACCTTGGCTGACAAAATGACACTGGTACAGAGTGGATCCTATATAGTATTTTAGAGATACTGAATTATTTTTTAATGGAAAGGAACTCCTCATATGCGCATTTGCACACAACTTTTCCAACATTAATAAAGTCTTAATAATAAAATTAATCTAAGTCATTTACACAAACACAAGATCTCAAGTCAAGACTTTAGAAACCTTTTCAAGTCATCAAAGTACGAGTCAAGTCCCAAGTCACCAGAACCCAAGTCAAGTCAAGTCTCAAGTCTTCTCTTCATGCATCTCATCATCATCATGTGCCACAGACAATTCCCATTACTTTTCAAAGAAACTCTTTCATCTAATCTAATGTTTTCACGTACTGCTTCTGTAAGTCTTTTCAAATATAATTTAAATAATTTACCGAAATAGTTCTGTAATAGCATCACAGTTATAAAATGACTCGTTACAGCAGCACAGTGACTGAGTGCTTTGCCTCAAACAAATTAGTGTTTCCCACTCGAGTATTTCAAGTGCTGTCTATTCTCACTTCACTTGTGTGTGTGTGTGTGTGTGTGTGTGTGTGTGTGTGTGTGTGTGTGTGTGTGCTCATACATGCGTCTGCATCAGTGTGTTTGCACTTGGTATCCCCCTGGTCTCATTTGTGTGACAGCAGTTTCCAAAGGGGTCTGTTCTTATTCCTGTTTGATCTGCTGTATGTATTTATCCAATTAATAACAGCAATAACAACATAAATCTACTTCATTACAATACTCTGTGCTGTAGCCACATATGTAAAATGTTTTGTCAACAATTAATTCTGTTTAGCTTCAGTGAAAATCCGCCCACTAGGGCTTGCTGCTTAGATGTGGCATGGGTGTTTAATTGGTATGTAATTGTTAAGTTATGGTGGTAACTGTTGTAGAAGTCCGCCTCCATGCATGTATCCTGCATCAGTACTGGAGAAAACCATCTTGAATGTTATGCAGTAGAAACAAATTTTAACATAAAACTATTGTGTCTCTCAACTAGGGCTGAATAATTAATCGAAATTTTATCGAAATCGCAATATGGCCTACTGCAATTTTCAAATCGCAGGAGGCGCAATATTTGTTAAAGGCGAAGTGTGCGTCAAAATACCATTTTAAATTTTAAATATTGTCGTGCTGCAGAGATGTCCTGCCTACACATCATATTCTACAGACTTAAGAAAACATCTTTGTTTGGTACAGATCCCCGCAAAAATCACACCATAATCATTTTAATACGTTTTTCAATGAAAATGAGAATAATGATGTAAAAATGATCATTCCCTCTAATATCGCAAATCTAATCGCAATTGCAATATCAGTCAAAATAATCGCAATTAGATATTTTTTCAAAATCGTTCAGCCCTACTCTGAACCAGCTAGTTACCAGACTTTTCCTTATAACGTCCGACAGCTGGAAGAAGAACAAAACTTCAACAGTATTATTAATCATTAGTAAATAATTATGTTCCTTCCAACTCTACCAACTCTAGCTTTAGGGACGAGCGTCCAAAAAGACTCCAAACCGCCCAACTCCATGAAGTCAGTGGGATCACAACCCAAATATAAAGCCAATAAATTGTTTCCACGAGAGGTTTTGGCCTCAGTAGCTAATGTCACTTCTTCTAATGTGTGTCCTTATGGAGATTTTCAAAATAATTGTGTCATTAACAGAATATAATGGGGATAACATGGGGTTGTTTTCCTAGCGGTCGACACGACACAAACTCCGCCCTCAGCCTCTCATTGGCTGCTCCGGCTCCAAAAAATGTCAACATGGCGGCGATCATAAACACAATCTGCAGCTTCAAAACAGCCCTTCAGAAACCTGTAGGTGACGTCACACTCACTACTCCATCTGTCTGTACAGTCTAGCTTCAGGGAGGGTGTCATGTCTTCTGAAGTCAACAGAGGACAGGAACACAGCATGGCTGCAGCGTTGGTGATCTATAGGACCTGAAGCTTATTCTGCTGCTGCACTCGCTGTCAGTTGAGTCAGCTAAACGTCAAAAATGAGAAATTAAAAATGACTTTAGAGTGTAAATCATACAATCATGACATTTTAGGAAATGAAAGAGCTTCATCTGTTGGTGACGGCACTAGAAACAGTTAATTGATCACATAGACTCAGATGCAGCAGTGATTCACCGTAAAGTCAGACAGCTACAGCGTCATCACACCTCATCACACCTCATCCAGCCCCATCCAGCTCCATCCAGCCTCATCACACCTCATCCAGCCTCATCACACTTCATCCAGCCTCATCCAGCTCCATCACACCTCATCCAGCCTCATCCAGCTCCATCACACCTCATCCAGCCTCATCCAGCCCCATCCAGCCTCATCACACCTCATCCAGCCCCATCCAGCCCCATCCAGCCTCATCACACCTCATCCAGCCTCATCCAGCCTCATCCAGCCCCATCCAGCCTCATCCAGCCTCACCCAGCCTCATCCAGCCTCATCCAGCCTCATCCAGCCCCATCCAGCCTCATCCAGCCCCATCCAGCCTCATCCAGTCTCATCCAGCCTCATCCAGCCCCATCCAGCCTCATCACACCTCATCCAGCCCCATCCAGCCCCATCCAGCCCCATCCAGCCTCATCCAGTCTCATCCAGCCTCATCCAGCCTCATCACACCTCATCCAGCCTCATCCAGCCCCATCCAGCCTCATCACACCTCATCCAGCCCCATCCAGCCTCATCCAGCCTCATCACACCTCATCCAGCCCCATCCAGCCTCATCCAGCCCCATCCAGCCTCATCCAGCCTCATCACACCTCATCACACCTCATCCAGCCTCATCACACCTCATCCAGCCTCATCCAGCCTCATCCAGCCCCATCCAGCCTCATCATACCTCATCACACCTCATCCAGCCCCATCCAGCCTCATCACACCTCATCACACCTCATCCAGCCCCATCCAGCCTCATCCAGCCTCATCCAGCCCCATCCAGCCTCATCCAGCCTCATCACACCTCATCCAGCCTCATCCAGCCTCATCCAGCCTCATCCAGCCCCATCCAGCCTCATCCAGCCTCATCCAGCCCCATCCAGCCTCATCCAGCCTCATCCAGCCTCATCCAGCCTCTCAGCAGCCGTGTCCGATCCTCATTCTGCCTGAATTAAATCTGATTCCTCTGGGAGTCTGACGTCAAGAGCTCTTCACAGACAAAGTGTTTGACCCTGATAGATAAAAATCAAAAAGAGCCCAGGAGCGAAACTCCGAAAGAAAATAATTACGCTGGGAATAAAATGAGCCTATTCCCCTGCACCTAATAACAATCTGATATGATGAACTGACTCAAAGTGATCTGGTGTAGCTTTCATCCTCTGTGTTCGTGACTCTTCAGGTTCACTGGAAGGTGTGAATCTCTCAAACTATGAAAGCAGCAATGATGATTTTGATGCTCGGAAAACACTCCTGACATAAATAATGCAACGTTAAAATAATGACTCAACAGAATCTGCGTACGCCGACTATGAAAACAAAAGCATCCACCGCTCCACCCGCCAGACGCTGTCCTCCTCCCCGCTCACACACACACACACACACACACACACACACACGAGAGGTCAAGCCTCATCTTCTCCAACAACACTTCCATGAAAATAAGCTCCTAATTGCAACCAGTAACCGTTTTTGATGTGACGAAACAACAAAAGATGAATAATGAACAACAAAAGAAAACATCAATCCTCAAGCTAGACCGTATCTAATAAGCTGCTAAATTGCTGTAATAAGTTTCTGCCGAGCTGAGACCGATTTCTCCGCCGACGTAAACAAGTGTGATGTTTCATTTACAGTTCATATTTGAGGTTGTTGCTCAATAAAGTTCATTTGTTGTGGGGGTTTCTTTTCTGTTTGTGCCGACGGGTTTTCTCCCCCGAGACTGAAACTGCTGACTTCAAAACAGCAGAAAAATCAAGGGCTTGTTAATGTGGCATGAGGAGGAATGAAGCTCAGCATGTGTCCTAACTAATTTAAATTTCTCTTATACAGTGCGGTCAGTTTATCTCAGTCCAATATTCTGTGAAGAATCAAAAACACAGTCGCTTCTTTCATCAAGTACGATAAATATGCAGAAATTTGTACCTTGTTTACTATTCCCACATTTCCCCTAGGTGATCAATAAAGTGGAATCTTAATCTTTAATCGTATTTTACATTATTTTCTTTAGTTTGAAACTGTGAGATATTATTTTTTCTTTTGTTTCATTATCAAATACCAGAATACCTGAAATCCATCGGCCAGTATTTACAAACCACAGATAACTCCATCTGCAAAATGATACGCTCTTATTTTGAAAGAAAAGGTCTGAAAATGAGCTAACAGTAACTAGCAGTAACCCATGATAGGGTTTGCTGTCATTCCAGAAACAGCAGGCTTACATTTTTCCAGTGGTGGATATTTCATTTTGGAATTAAACTCTCTAAACAGTTTATTACCAATTCACCAAAAAATCACAATATCTGAAAAATCCGATCCTCTTAATTTGAAAGCAAAGCTCTTAACATGACTCTCAGCAACCTGTAATGTCAATTTTTTCATATATTGAATATCTAATTTTGCAGTGAAAGTCTTGAGTTTGTTCATTTTGTTGCCAATTAACCCAGAAATGTTTCTAGTTTTAGAACATTTGACATCCCCACAAGAAGAGGCTGCATCCAGAAGCTCTGGTCATATTACTGTAGCTCCAGCTAATTAAAACCTGACTGCTGTGGCTTGATGCCATGCTGGACCAGACCCTGACATGAAGTACCAAACCCCATCTGACAAGCCAGCGGTTCCTCATGCTTGGAAAGCCTAGCAGAACAAAATGAAGTCTGGACTGATGCTCATATTCAGCTGTTTCTTCATGTGTTCTTAACTGGTTTAAACACCACAGAAGAAGAGACAGACCACCATGCTTAGCTAACGTTACAGGAACTGGTATCAGATTTGTTCTGACTCCTGTAGGATGACAGGTTACCAAAACTCTGTCCAATAAACAAGCTGCTTGTCAGTCATGTGACTTTTGTTTACAAGCCCTAGTTTGCTTGTAATCGGAACCTAAACAAACCAAATACAAAACTGCAAGAAAGTCAAATTTTCCACTCCAAGAAAAATAGCGGTAGGTGGGATTGCACCATCTGAGATTTACAGATTTAAATCATGGGAGGATGGTTTTGCCCACAGTGAAGCGTTAATGCAGCAGTCTGGGTCTGATGCCTTGCTCAGAGGCTCTGCGGCAGTCCGGGTCCGATGCCTTGCTCAGAGGCTCTGCAGCAGTCCGGGTCCGATGCCTTGCTCAGAGGCTCTGCAGCAGTCCGGGTCCGATGCCTTGCTCAGAGGCTCTGCAGCAGTCCGGGTCCGATGCCTTGCTCAGAGGCTCTGCAGCAGTCCGGGTCCGATGCCTTGCTCAGAGGCTCTGCAGCAGTCCGGGTCTGATGCCTTGCTCAGAGGCTCTGCAGCAGTCCGGGTCTGATGCCTTGCTCAGAGGCTCTGCAGCAGTCTGGGTCTGATGCCTTGCTCAGAGGCTCTGCAGCAGTCTGGGTCTGATGCCTTGCTCAGAGGCTCTGCAGCAGTCCGGGTCTGATGCCTTGCTCAGAGGCACCTCAGCAGTGTCAGTGGGCAGCAGCCTGCTCCTCACAGCTGGACCGCTTCCTCCTGCCGCTGTGTGGACCGGCGGGAATACACTCGGGACCAAAAAGATTAACAGGATCTACTGTGTTATGCTGTTTGTCACAGACCGCTAATCATGAATGATGATTGGATACGTTTACCCCTCGCCTACTGAGGAGCAATTATGTCAAATTACATATCCAGGAAACTCTGGGGAAGTTATTTCAGTACATTAGTGAGCTGTAACTGTGCCACCAAGCCACAGCCTGATTTCTGTATTTAGGATGGAAAATGTCCCAAAAGGAAGCAGATTCAAACAAAACAGAAACTCTGGCACGGAAACTTTGTGACTGTCTGTCTGTCTAAAGAGGGGCGTGATGAGCAGTTAGCGCAGCAGTCTGAAACACTGATGACGGGTTGTGGACACTAATTATGCGAACATTACATTCCTCCACAGTGAATTAGATTATGTGACAACAGCATGAATCTGACACGCTATTTTCACATGTTTGTCACATGGAAAGGTTAAGATAATGGTTCAGGCAAGTAAAACAACTTTGGTTTAGGTTAGGGTTAAGATTAGGGTTAAGGTTAGGTTTAGGCAACTACAACTTTGGTTAAGATTAGGCAGATATAAAAAAATTGGTTGAGGTTTTGGTCATGATTAAATAAGAAAAACCTTTGCTAAAAATAAAAAAAATCACTCACAGCATCAAACCTCTTGTCATGAGTCGGGAATTGAATCCCAGGTATTCTTGAGAGGACACACACACACACACACACACACACACACACACCTCCCAGGGGTTCTTGAGGGTGTTCCCAGCAAAATGAGGAATAGTTGAGTTTCACTGTAATTGAATTCTCTAGAAATGATCCCAATTAGAGAATACATAATAATAATAACCACATTACCACTATTATCTCCCATACACAGTGTAGACAGTTCTATAATTCAATACTAAATAAACAACAACTAAAATCTTCCCATGTGGCTCCCTGGGACAAAACCTTATCAGATGGGCTCTGTGGTCTAATGAGGGTCTATCTGCAGGTCTTTGACATGAAAACATTTGAGAATCCCCACATATAGAAGAACCAGGCTACACTATTCTTTAGGAGTAACAATGTGTTTTAGTTTTGTCTTGTCATTCATTTTGCAAGAGTAGATGCCATGTTTTCCCATTGCTGGATGTCTTATTTTAGTGAATCTTGAGGTTTGCTCAGTTATCATGACCCAGAGCTTTTCCCACAGTCAGGACAAAAGTAAAGACCTTAAAAAGTCTCCATGACATGAACTCCCATTACTTTTACTTCCTGGAAAACAGAAATCTTTCATGGTGACCTCATGCTGCACTAGTAGGAGTAAATATACATTTCTAACCAATAAAACCATCAGATTTTTGAACAGTCCTGCCCCTCCACACTCCTCCCATCTGCCTTTCTCTCTCTGACTGATATTCCATTGGTTTAGACTTTTAAATGATCCCTCACTGCGTTATGTCCCGCCCCCAACATCCTGTTTCAACAGGAACTGCATCAAATCAAGGAAGTGAAGATGCTGTTTCATGAGGTCTTTAAGAAAGAGCGAGTTGCCCTGAGCTGGGAGTTGAGCTACATTTCAACACCTGCTAAATAAACAGAGTCCCTGAACCCTCGCCCCGCCTCGCCTCGCCTCGCCTCAGAAACAGGGACCTTGTGTTCAGGTGTCTGGCTGCTGGCCGGCCGCCCGGCGCCGGGTCTGCCTGACCTCTCCAGACGCGGCGCTGGCGGCCGGCCAGTGACAGCGCCGCGCCTTGAGATTAAGAGCAGCGAAGGAGGAGAGAATGGAGAGAGAGAGAGAGAGAGAGAGAGAGAGAGAGAGAGAGAGAGAGAGAGAGAGAGAGAGAGAGAGAGAGAGAGTGTTGAATGAGGCGTCTGGTGCTTGATGCAGCGCTCTTTAACCTCCAGTGTTGGCATCCGCTCTCTGCTTTCTCATTCAGGTAGAAGCACTGTACTCTGCCCCTTTTACTTTCGTTTTTACTTCCCCATAGCACAAAATAACCATAATATGTCTATATCTATATGTCTATATCTGCAGGAGCTTGATACGGTTGTTGATCAATACCAACAACTCAACCATTACTTGGCCAGATGCAGATTATTTCTGCCTTTAAACTCACTTTCAGGCCCGTAAACAAAACATTGTTACACATGATGTTCCCCGTACAGTGCAAAAAGGATAAGAGGAATTCATGATAGGTTATTTTAATGGAAAAAAAAAATACAAAATGAAGTGCATAAATCAAGCAAATCCAGATGGCTCTTCTCTTCGCTGCTGACAAACCACTCATCACTGCTAATGGCCCCACAACTGGCCAAATGACAATTATGTGAAAATATGCGCTCTGTAACGAATGCAATTTAAACCGAAGTGCAGTACTTAAAACATACTCGAGCATAGTAGTGATTACTGACTTAAAAAAAATACTCAAAGTACACAGAAAAAGCTACCAGACTGAATTTGTTGGAAGATGTGAGCGTCTTAACTTGCTCTGGCAGTGTTGTGATGCAGGATGCTGACACACTCCTCTGCTCTCAGTCTGCTGTATGAAGCATCAGCTGAGAGATGCATTTCTTGTGTGTTTTTATTTCTTTTTTTTTTCCACCCCTGATGTGTGCCATTCCTTGGGAGCCAGGCAGGCACCGCTGCGCTTGGCATTTCAGTTTCCATGGCGACCGAAACACGGCGGGCTGAAAAATAAAAATTTTTGCCCATTACCCCTCTGCAGCACAGTCAGTTTTTGGAGCGCCAACCTGCTCGCCGTGCGGGGAGTAAATATGGTAATTAGTGCTTTTAGTCGACTGGAACCAGAAAGACTGCAGTTATATCTCTCAATATTTTGATCTTCTGGAGGATGAGTCTCACCGCAGAACTCAAAACTATGGAGAAGAAGAAGTGGGAAGATCTGATTGGCTGACAGCAAGGGATGCAGTGGGGGATAAACCCTTGTTAAAGTCAGTTTCCCTGCGTTTTTATATATATATATATGAGGATAGAGTATGAGGATAGAGGATAGAGTATTTTGAGGATAGAGTATTTATGAGGATAGAGTATTTTGAGGAAAAAGACTGGTTAATTATGAATAAATAACCAAAAAACAACAATTATATGTTGCTGGTTGTTTTGCCTGATCGCCGACTGAAGGTCTTAGTTTACCCTCCTTTTTATTCAGCACTACATCGCTGTCTGGGATTATTTCTAATGTGAAAGAGCGTCAACACCGCCTCTCCCAAAATCCTGCAGATCAAAGTCTCAGCTGATGAGGATGTCTCTTGGTTCTGCATCTCTTCATAACATATCGCCAAATACGGTAAATCCATACGCAGATGACAGTATTCTATACCTCAGTGAAAATCTTCAGACCTGTTTCATATTTAAATGTATTTATTGTGTCTGTACAGCAGTATATGGATGCAATGAGCGTCTCACTGTGTCTTTATGCTGCAGTAGAGATTCATTAATTATATTTGAAGCCTTTCAGGGTGCAGTAAAATACTTTAATCTGTTCTTCCTGCTCTGAGAAGAATACGGTTGTGCAGACAGCACCCAGCTGTGTTCATTTTGGGGGGAGAAAACACGTTTATCCAAGTCTCATTGCTTAATATCTAAAAGCCAGCAGTGATTTCCTCTAAAATGTGTCTATTTTGTAAGTAAATGGGACAAGACAGCTGATGGATTAAAAAAAAATTGATCGTGTCAGAGCAGGCGTCACATTTTTCAAACAGTTACCATCTCATTTTAGAAGGAAAATCCTATTCCTGTCTCTTTGCACTTGGGTAGGTTTGTACTTGTGTTGAACCCTGAGTTTCCCCTTAAATTTCCCTTTCAAAGCTGGAAAAAAACATTTTATCCATATTGCACGACAATGTCACATCCATATTCTGAATCTGCTCGTTCCAACGCTTCAGTGAAGCTCCAGCTGCTGATACTGAGAGAAATACGCTGCAGCATTACACCAAATGGAAAAGATCTATATGTTTGTGCATCATTTTCTACACATTTCCCTGTAATTCAGCCTGACATGTTTGGTGTCTTTGGAAACGTTGGGATCTCGACTAGAATTTTAAATACAGCTCTGTGGGTTGGAACAAAGCTTGGCTGCGAGACATGCATTTGTAATGATGGTCCTGCATGCGGGACTGGCAGGGATAGAAAGAGAGGGAGAGAAAAGGCAAAGACTAAAAGAATAAGCTCTACTAATGGGACAAATAAACGCAGGGAGCTTCTCCTCTGTGTGACTCTGAAGCTTTTCTCTCGGGATGACTGTAACTCGCTTCACTTGCCACATGGAGAGAGAAGACCTGCTGCTGCTCTCCAGGTCTTTTCCCGACTCCAAATAAACCTGCAGAAGAGCTTCAACCTCTCCGTTCTGCTGTCAGATCACAACTCTCTGCTGGGGGAGTTTGGGACTGGCTAGTCGTGACAGAGAGCGGTGTTTTACTTTATGTTTGAACATACTGAGTCACTGTTTTTGATTTAGAGTGTAGTTATTCCATACATCTTCAGTTTCATGTTGTACACAACAGGAAAGATTAACTGCTGCATGTGCGTCCAGTCCAAACAGCCTGCCCTCCCATCAATTACATTTGCTGACTGAAGTTCCTGCATCAGAAATACCAGACGCTGCCAGCTGGCCGTCTGTGTTGTGACAGGAACAGCTGCAGCCGGGTTAGTAAAACAGGGAGAAGTGGACTTGTTTGAGATTTGTACAAACTGTTAGAAAAACTGTTAATTCAGGTTGAATTGGAGTTGTGACTGTGGCGGTGACAGCTGGAAAATATCGCTTAAAGTTTGACTACAAGTTTATGTAAAACTGCAGCTGACTTCTCAGCTTAAATCACGAACTGGATCTGCAACAGAAGAGCGTCCCGTCCCCCACCTATTGAAACACCGGAGATTTACCCTATTTGCCCAAATTAAATTCTGGTTTCAGACGCTTTTCTGGAGGAAGTGGAAGTGAATTGAAACTGAAGAGTGAAATCCACAGATAAACTGTATTGTAAATGTTAAAAACTTTAAAAGTAAATGCTTAAGAAATCTAATTGCGTACGGCATGCGGTGTAAAATGATTGGAGGAAATGACAACTAGATGTAGACAGAAACAAACGGGCTGTAACTCAAAATGACACCGGCGTTCTCCTTTAACAGCAAAAATCCAAAAGTGTCTCCGAAGCAGCAGCAGAGAAAGTTGGACTCACCAACGTTAGATATTTTCCTCTCTTGTCTCTTTGGTTTCCTTTGGTATAAAGCTACAGTATAATTAAAAATCAGATCATTTAACTCTGTCCAGTCGACCCGCCACAGAAGCTGTCCATTGATTGAAGTGCCAGCAGCAGAGCGGCCAACAAGCTGCAGGACGAGACTCCGCCGCTCGGTCCATCGACTTCCCATCGCCCCGCCTTGACCCCCCGCGCCAAACACAGCGCGGAGGATTGAAACCCGGCCGACAGATTCATCACTCAGGATCCAGACCGTCTGATTAACTGATTAGCTCGGGCTGATCCAGTTTGTTCAAACATCAGTTCTGAACCATGTCGACGTCTCAGGTCACACAGTCTGACAGTATTTCAGTGTCGTTGCTGCAAGTAGACACATCGTCAGAGGGGGTAAAAAAAAACACATCAGAGTGGGTTCAAATGTCATTAGACAGGGTAGAAACGTCACCAGAGCGGGTAGAAACGATGTCACCGCAACAGCTGGAAATGATGTCGTCTCTGCGATTAGAAATGTCACCGCTGCATTTAGAAACGGCATTGGACCTGTGTCATCAACGGGTAGAAACGGTTATTGCTGCCGCTAGAAACGTCATCAGAGCGGGTAAAAATGTTGCCGTAACCAGGAAGAAATGTCGTTGCTACCGGCGGAAACATCATTACAGATAGAAACAGAAACAGAAACAGAAACACATATACTGTAAATACCAGGTGTAAATGAAAGGGCGTGATCATGTCGCTTATTATCCAGATATAGCATACCCAGGTACAGATCGCATTCTACCACCAGGTGTAAACAAGGTCAGAATGACAGGAGGTGTGTGTGTGTGTGTGTGTGTTAGAACAAAGATGGTGGAAGAAACCGTTCTGTAACTGCAAGATCAAAAGTTCGATCCCCCCCCAAAAAAATACACAAGCCAATGTGTTAAAAATATCCTTGAGCAAGGTGATGAAATGCTGCCGGCTCGCTCATTTTAAGTCAGTCTGGGTATAAGAACAATAGAGAGAGGGAGTGCAGATATTTATATATATATATATATATATATATATATAAAAGGCGGTGCAGATTAGACAGTCAGCATGTGTTGGGGTTTGGGTTGGAACAGAAAGCAGCTTTTTCACCGGGGAGCCTGGATCTCCGTGTCCTCCATGTGCCGGGTTTTAATGATGCGGTGTTGCGGCCTCAGCGGTGGGCAGGCAGGCGGGTTGGTAGCACACAGACATCGCACTGGAAAGAGTCTCTCTCTCTCTCTCTCTCTCTCTCTCTCTCTCTCTCTCTCTCTCTCTCTCTCTCTCTCTCTCTCTCTCTCTCTCTCGCGTTTTAGCTCGAGTTCAAGGCTTTATCGGCTCTGACGGGGGAAACCGGCTTTGCAGCACGACACACACACAAAACATACGCAGAATATGAAAAAAACATACAGGAATATACGAGACAAATTAAAATGAAATGCAGGGGAAAGAGCATAAGATTGAATCACCAGGGAAGGGGGGGGGGGGGGGGGGGGGGGCGTGGGATGGAGAGGTTACCTAGTTTGAAATAAATGGAGTCTGGTTCACACAGAGACAAACAGATGGTGGAGGAGATGAATCTGATCGCTCCATTTAAGTTAAATGGGAGTTGAAAAGACGGTGAAGATCAGCATGGCTTTCCTCACAGAGGCTCAGACATACAGAAAGACACACAGACACACTCCGTCCTCACCGCTGCATATCACTGCTGCTGGTCAGAAACATGTTATTGCAATTTTTTTTTTTTTTTACTTGAATGTAAAGTCTCTATGGTCGTTTATGTGCTGAATGAGTTTTATGACCCTTGGAGCCTTGAAACTGTCAGTGTGTGCTCACAGAACATTTGTATGATATCTGACGAACAAACTCTTGATTTGTACTTACACTGCAAAAACTGACAAATTCATTCGGTTATTTTATCTTGTATCCACACTCATCAAGCTTATTTTGGGATATTTTTGTGAAATCATCTTATTGCACTGGCAGATAATTTTACCGGTTTCAACAAATTTGACTTTTTTTTTGTCAGGAGAATGTAACTTGTTGCAGGACATTTTCTTGGTAAAAGTGGAATTGTCTTGAAGAAAGTTTCTTGTTTCAAGATTTTCTTTATGATGATTTCTTGAAAGAAGTCATATTGGCATGAATGAAGCTAGGTTAAGGTTTTGGTCATGTTTTGATAAGGAAAAACTAAAGCTGAAAATGAAAACTAGTAGAAAACTAATGAAAAGCTAATGAAAAAACTAATAAAAACCAGTTAAAAACTTGTTGTCATGAGTTGGGAATTGTTGTCAGAGCTGAAGGTCCACTGTGTTATTTCCATGTCAAACTACTTCCTGTTTCAGTCATGTGACCTCCGCCTCCTGTTTCACCTGATTCATAGAACGTCACACGAAGTTACAGTGCGTTTCTTTTCCTTACTATAAGTACTAATTTGACCTGAAAACAGGCTGTTAAAACCCTGCTGTAGTATTTCAGAAACATGTATCTCCTTCATCTCTGAAAAAAACTACCTTTTGAAGATTGGTGGCTTTTATCCTACAACAGCAACATACGCACTAATAAGTACACACACACACACACACACACACACACACTACTGTATAACCTCCAGTGTGAAGCCACCCTGCAGAGACCTACAGCACCATATGTTCCTCTGTTCCTCCTGGCTTTGGCCAATGTCAGAGCAGAATACATTAAACACGTTGACTCCTTCCTACGGTGCTGACACCGCTCAGCTATCAGCCGCCACCTTAAGGAGACGTGGGCGGGCTCAGTAAGCCCCGCACCGCAAAACATCTGCACCCAAATAATTTCATCGCATTAGGCCTTAATCTTATTTTATCTAACATGCAGCGGCAGCTATTGCAGAAATTCCTCTCGCAGAATGAAATTAGTGTGGCCTAGAGGTGGGGACTCGACACAGTTTTAATTGCTTGAGACTTGACTTGATGCATGAAGAGAAGACTTGAGACTTGACTTGACTTGGGTTCTGGTGACTTGGGACTTGACTCTGACTTGTACTTTGATGACTTGAAAAGGTTTCTAAAGTCTTGACTTGAGATCTTGTGTTTGTGTAAATGACTTAGATTGAAAGTGATGAGATTTGTTCCAGCGGACGACTGAATTTAAATTCTGTTTTCTGAATTTGTATGGAATGATTGAATTTATTGAAGCTGAAACTGATTATAGAAATCAAACTCATGATGCTCTTACCAAGTTTTTATCCTATTAAAACCATATTGCATTGAAAAGTCCTAGATATTTAGTTTTCTTTAAGATATTAAATTGATACTGGACTCTTGATTTGTTCTGACTTGACTTGCTGTTCTACATTTAGACTTGAGACTTGACATTAATGGCATGAACTTGACTTGGACTTGACTTGGTAATCTACATTTAGACTTGAGACTGACTTGGGACTCAAGCAAAGTTGACTTGTTTGTCTCCCAACCAACTAGTTACCTGCTCATTTCTTGCAACTTCAAGAGAGCAAATATGTTATGTTTTTCTTTTTTTATGTTCAAGCAATTCCTTTTGGGAATGGAGCAAAATTAGAGCAGTAACTCAGCAAGCATGCAATAAAATGAGGAATGTCTGTTATGGCTGCATCTACCTGTTTCAATACAATTCAACTAATATTTTCTTGAACCTGGCAATGCCTTCAATAAAACTACCGACAAACAAGTTGAATTGTATTGAGACAAGTGAAAATACCTCATTGAATTGGCAGATTTTTTCCCACCTATTTTAAGAAAAATGACAAGCCTCAATATCAGATGAAATTACTCATTAGGTTGGACATTTTTTGTAGTGTGAACCCCATGGGAAGCTTAAGGGTGATGTCATTAGCAGCTCTCTCAGGCTTAGCGGAGGTCTTCTTTCTCCCATCAAGGCGATCGCCCGGCGTTTCCACAGCTATCAATATGCCACGCTAATCTTTCCCACTCTCGCCAGGGCTGCTCGCGATCCAAATGACTGAGCAGGAAAATGGAGATGTCAGACGAGACTGAGGGAGGGGTGTGTGTGTGTGTGTGTTTGTGTGTGTGTGTGAGAGAGAGAGAGAGAGACATAGTGCCTGAGCTACTACAGTGAAACATAAAGGGAGAAAGAGACTGTCTGCAATGGATGGAAATGGAGAAAAGGGGAAAGATAAAGAGAATGAGAGTGAAATTTCAATACATAGAGAGCTGATATTTGGGGCCGATACTGGCTTTTTAATAAAAATCTAATCTGGTCCTGTCAGTTTTATCCAGTTATGATGTGATATGTATATATGTATCCTGATATGATGGATATGATGCCGTTTAATTGATTAGCCTACATATTTACTGTAGAATTGATCAATAATACACTGGTTGTCTATGGGAAGAACCTGAAATGATTATAATGTGGCATTTGGTATGTGCATATATATATTTATATCTGGGTTACATTATATCTGGGTTTTAGTGGAGAGTTTTAGTGTCCCATGGTCTAAATGCTGTTTCCGAGCCTGGTAGAAAAACTGAATACTTGTTCGTTTTGTTATTTGTTGGCATGAAAATGATCAAATATACGGATATTGAACACAAAATATCCACTAACAGAGGCTTCAATCACAAACGGATCAGAACCAGCCTTCCAAAACCCATATCAGTCAACAATATATTGAGAGAGAGTGGGTTACAAAGTGAGCGAGGGATTAAAGATAGAAATAGAGAGAGAGAGAGAGTCTGAGTCATGATGTCAGCAGGATCGTGTCATCTCAACACAAGCAGTAGATTAGACAGAGCGCTGTATCGTTTCATGGGAGAAGTGTTGACTTACAAACATTGTGATTATCGAGCGGAGGAGATAAAATAGTTTAATCCTCTCCGTCCCGGACAGGTTGATGCCTGCGTGGGTTTCAGACGCTGGCCTTTAAACCCTTATTCCTGTCAGACCTGGATAAGGAGTCAGTGTTTGTTTCAAGCTGCACAAACCACTGAATGTGTGATGTTTACAGCATTCAGGACAGATCAGGTATCAATAAAAATGTCAGTCCCAGGAAACGTAACTGAATTGGGCTGATAATCTCCTGTGATTGTGTAAACGTTCTTGCATTGTCTCATGAGGCAAATCCCATCTCTCTGGGACATAAATAAGCTAAAACAAACCATGAAATGTATTTGTAAACACTATTTGGCCATGATTCTGTTCAAGATCAGGGGTAGCAGAGCTAGCTTAGCTTGTAGGACTTCAGATGACATAACACCCTCTGGCGGCCATATTGGAGCTCCTAAACGGCGGCTGTGAACAGCAGGTTGTGTTTCTGAACTTATGACCTAGCCGTCTCCATAGTGCTGTTTTCAACTGGGAACTGATAAGTAGCCTACACCACTGATTAGAGGTGTACAGAGACGTCATTATCTGTATCTGTATCTGTTCAACCAACCAAATTATCTGTCTCTGCATCTGTATTCGGATAGAAGACTGGAAGTGGGCGTGGTTTATACCGGAAGTCACGTTAAATCGGGCAAATGTTGTATTTTCTAACCTAATATTCATTGGCAATGCAATTTTTGTGCCTTCAAAGCATCAAATTGATTTAATATTGGCATATAATTAATCATGGCTTTTTTTTTTCCGAATAATAACGAGCAACTTCGGGTAGAAGAAATATCTGTTTCCATTGCATTATTTGTGCTTTCCCGAATAACGTATTCGGATTCGGGTACATCCCTACCACTGATATGATTTGATTTTGTTGATAATGTGACCATGTTAGCTAGCTAGCCATAGTATCTGGTCACCCATGTGAACACATAGCACACTAGCTAACATATCGAGTAGAAGCTAGTGTTAGCAGACGCTAACTGCATGCTAACAGTTTGTTCAGGTTAACTGAGCTGACTCAACTGAGCTACAACTCAGTGTTTTGGAGTAGAGACTAGGGCTAAAGACAAGACAGTTTACTGTGTCACAGTCAAAGTGCAAATCAAAGTGCAGTACCACCTTATATAGGCTACACTAACCTGCTCTGCTGATAGTGAAAACTAACATTATAGGCTACTCTAAAAAGATATCCTTCTCTAGATCAGGAACCTTCAAATTTTCCTCTTATTTTTTTCATTTGACAACACAGCTTCAGCCTTACTTTCTCCCTTTCTCCTCTCAAACTGCAAAACTCTCAAAAGCCTTTATCAATATTTCTGATCCATCCTACCTCATCTCTCATCCTCTTCCTCTTAACATCCTCTTTCTCAGCCTTACCTACATTTTCACTCTGTCCCACTTCAATCCCCTGGAACCCACATCATCGTTTTGTCCCGTATCCGACCTCGCTCATCTGTCCCGTTTCCTTTACCCTGCGACCTTTGGCCTCTCTCTCCTAGCTTCTCCGACGCTACGACCCTTGACATCTCTTTCCCAGGACACCCGGCGTTAAGCACCGCTCCTATTGGCTCAGACCCCATGCTTCCTTGCCAATAGCTTTGTCCTGCTCAAAACCTTGGCCTTTTCCTCTAGAGTCCAAACCTGCTTACCTGGACTCTTTGTTTCCCAGGCTGGTATTGAGCCATTTTATTGCATTTTCCCACTGGATTGTTGTTCATCTGCTGCTCTTCAACATTGATTTTGTTTGTCCTGTGTTTGCTTCTGTATAGTCACACTGAAAAAGGAGTATTATTACCATATCTAGGAGGGTCTTAAAGGGATAGCCAACTAAAATTAATCAAGTCGTTTCTACACTGAGAAATCAGCCGATCAGTTGATTTGTCCATTTTGCTGCGGAGTGGGAAATCCAATCAGAAGTCGACCTCAACACGCCGCTCTCATGTGTGTTTTTAACAGCAATCTAAGCTAATCTATGCTGATAAAAAATATTTTTGGTGGCGGATGTTTTAGTTCCAACTAGACTGAGCTAGCAGAGCATGTCTCTCTCTCTCTCTCTCTCTCTCTCTCTGAACTGTTTCACTATAGAAAATGCAGCAGCCAAAAGCTCCATTTTATTACAGTTATTGAATGTGAGGAACGCTCAGATCTTGGCGGGTGATGAACACAGAACTCAAGAGTGATACTGAAGAAGGAAATTAACATTAATATTTAACTGGGTGGACCGCCCCTTTAAAATGTTGAGGTGGCACTTGAAAAAGAAGTGAAAGAGTACTGAGTGGGACATGTATTACCAACTTGAACTCGAGTTTTGAGTGTGTGTGCATTCATCAGTTCACATATTTTTACACATTAGTTAAAATATGTGTTAGTATTTTATAGTGTCTACTTTTGCTTCCACTGTTCCATGTAAAGCAAGAAACTCTTCTCTTTACACTAACAGTTAAAACAAAGACAAACAAAAAAATATCCATGACTAATCAATATTCGCATGATGATATCTGACCCCTCTGCTGTCGTCTTCGCTCATCAAAATTCAGCTAGGAGCCTTCTGAACTAAAAAGTGCTTCTTCTGAGGCCAGATCAGCGTTTCGCCGCTCTGGACGGAGCGTTTCTCTGCTGTGCTGCTCTGGGTTATGTAATTAACCAAGGTCATTCTCCCTCGCTTAATTACTCAGCTTGGCCCAAACTGCAGCGCAGGGAGGAACTGGAATGCTTTCGGGTGGCAAAGGATGACTTGAACTCCTGCCACCGGCCTCTGGAGGTCGACTGAGGGACGAGAGCTACGCTTTATTTCCTGAAAGTACACTTTTCAAAACTTTATCAGAGGTTCTTTTAAAGGATAAGTTTGGCAATTTTCGACCTATATATAATTTGCCTCTTACATACCTGTAGTACTTTTTTCATCAGTGTCCGTACAGTGAGAATTTCATTTGAGCAAATAGGGCACATCTGCAGCATCTCAACCAGTGGGGATGTGATGCTCTTCTCTGTTGAAGCCCCACTTTGTGATTTAGGCTGAGAAGAATGCAAGAGTAAGATGAATGTACAGTATGTCAGCGTAAAATGAATGTATGAGAGTAAAATGAATGAATGTGAGGGTAAAATGAATGTGTGAGGGTAATATGAATGTGTG
Source organism: Centroberyx gerrardi (assembly GCF_048128805.1). NCBI lineage: Eukaryota > Metazoa > Chordata > Actinopteri > Beryciformes > Berycidae > Centroberyx > Centroberyx gerrardi. The sequence continues at coordinate 28,852,585 of NC_136009.1, forward strand.
TGAGAGTAAAATTAACGTATGTGAGAGTAAAATTAACGTATGTGAGAGTAAAATGAATGTGTGTGAGGGTAAAATGAATGTGTGTGAGAGTAAAATTAACGTATGTGAGAGTAAAATGAATGTGTGTGAGGGTAAAATGAATGTGTGTGAGAGTAAAATTAACATATGTGAGAGTAAAATGAATGAATGTGAGGGTAAAATGAATGTGTGAGGGTAAAATGAATGTGTGAGGGTAAAATGAATGAATGTGAGAGTAAAATGAATGAATGTGAGAGTAAAATGAATGTATGTGAGAGTAAAATGAATGAATGTGAGAGTAAAATGAATGTATGTGAGAGTAAAATGAATGAATGTGAGAGTAAAATGAATATGTGAGGGTAAAATGAATGTGTGAGGGTAAAATGAATGAATGTGAGAGTAAAATGAATGAATGTGAGAGTAAAATGAATGTATGTGAGAGTAAAATGAATGAATGTGAGAGTAAAATGAATATGTGAGGGTAAAATGAATGTGTGAGGGTAAAATGAATGAATGTGAGGGTAAAATGAATGAATGTGAGAGTAAAATGAATGAATGTGAGAGTAAAATGAATGAATGTGAGGGTAAAATGAATGTGTGAGGGTAAAATGAATGAATGTGAGAGTAAAATGAATGAATGTGAGAGTAAAATGAATGAATGTGAGGGTAAAATGAATGTGTGAGGGTAAAATGAATGAATGTGAGAGTAAAATGAATGAATGTGAGAGTAAAATGAATGAATGTGAGAGTAAAATGAATGAATGTGAGAGTAAAATGAATGAATGTGAGGGTAAAATGAATGAAAGGCCCAGAATGAATTACAGCCTGCACGGCCCCTCATACCTGTATGAAGACTATTTGTTTGACATAGTTGCATTGATCCTTTAAGATCCAAAGGAAGACAGTAACTACTTTAGGTTCCTCACCAGAAAAATAGCCCTAAAGGATTCCTTTAAGAAGAGAGAGAGTTTTGTGGAAGTGTTGCCACAGTTCATGACTTCATGACGTGCTCTTTAAGCTTTATGAAGTTTAAAGGACCCACTAAAGTCTCCTTACTTTAGCGTCTATCACCCTGCATCTTTATTCTGTCTTTTTATAAAACTCTTCCCACTTCTTACAGCTCACACCTTTTCACAGAATTAATTCAGTCTGTCAAGTTTAACATGGTCAAATCTGGGAGAAAAGATTTGAAACATGTATTGACTCTGACATGCAGAAAGATAGCGAGTACTTGAAACTGAAACAGTAGTAAACACAAAATGAAACTGGCTTTTGTTTGATTTTAAAACCCTTCCTTCCTCCTCACTGACAAAAGCATCGGAGCCGCTGAGGAGACACCATGACAATTTACATTTCTGTCCGTTAATTCCCTTCACCAGTCACTAATAGAATAATGGAAGAAAAAGGTTTCTGCTGCCACTCAAAGTGATTAAGAAGCACCTTGCTTGCAATGCCAGAAATCTGTTGTAAACCAGATGGTACTCGCTAAGTAAAAGGAGCAAACTCAACAGCATGATGAATTGATTGATGTCTCCTTATGGCTTTACTGTACCTTTCCTCACTCAATACCATTCCCAATCAGGTAGTGGGTAAAATGAAACTAGGTACAGTAAATCTCTTGGTAGAAGAAAGAGTAAGTAGCAGGAAATTCGCACACTATCAGCAAATGAGGTGTTTCTTATTAGAAATAGAAATCCATTTCATTCTAAGGTGCAGAAGGTGCTGTTGAGGGATCAAATGGATTTCAGCTCTTACATCCTTCATTACTGCCACATGAACAGTTTGAATGCACTGACCAGGTTTCAGGAGGTTTGTAATTGTACAGTGAATGTCAGTCAGAAATACTCTGGCTGCCATTTCTCATCAAATTTAACAGTCAATTTAGGAATACATTTATAGTTTAATTCTCCTGCACTACTCACTTGCTTTATATGTCTTTTGCATCAGACTGTAGCCTATAAAACTGGGTATTGCATGCACATTGTAGCAATTTATCAAGTTTGGTTTGCCACTGTCGGCACCTATTGCACATGGTTGCACACGTTAGGTTTTAAAAAATTCCATATCTGGCAACCCGTGTCAGGAAGGCAGAACAGCCGAGCTGAAAATGGATTCAGTCTTTGTGCCTCCAACACTCCCAACTATTCCAGCTGAGAGACCGATTGTTGCTGCTTGCATACATACTATATTTTGGTTAGTGAGCGTTTTTAGATGGGGTTGCCTAGCAACTGAGACTCTTTGTTGCACATGGCTGTGTCATCGTGCTGTAGCAAATGCACACACACACACACCATGGACACACACACACTCCCTAATCTGAACAAGCACACCCACCAACATGCTAAATATAGACAGCCATTGATGGAGTCAGCATACTCTTTTTGTCTCGAGGGAAAAGGTACAGCTAGGTGTTTTATGTAGGAATATTGTTCCTCTTTATATTCTACTGCTTGCAGCAATAACAATATAAACATCCTGACAGCTTTCCTTGCTGCATGCCTGCTGCATGGCTGCTGCATGGCTGCTGCATGGCTGCTGCATGGCTGCTGCATGCCTGCTGCATGGCTGCTGCATGGCTCAACAGAAGGCTGCACAGCCTCAGCAGCCTGCAAATCACAAGTAAAACCTTCAAATACAAAGACTGCACACTTGGAGCGTTACTGACTGAACCCCCACAGTGGAGGACCGAACTGAAAGGAACGAGGCCCCCCGCCTGCCCATCTAGAGGGGTTACCGTGGCAACAAGTCACATGGTTACCCTTAGTAACCGGTGCAACTGGTCCAGATGCCAGTAGGGAGCTTATGGGGGGGAAGGCAGGCTCTCAAACAGTGGCGGACCGAGGTTAAAGGTAGAATAAAAGAAAAGACAGCCTTTCTATCTGGTACACAGGTAGAGGCTCTGGCACAGAAACAGACAGGAGGCTGGGATGTTGCTCAGCTTCTCATGTTAAAGACGGTGGGGTCAGGAGCTCTTTGGATGAAAAACAGTTGTCTGGTAATCATGGAAAAAGGGAAATTCAAGGGATTGCAAAATACTTTATTCTGTTGCTAGTCATAATTGTAAGTTAAAAACTGCATCCCACGGTCTTTATCAGGCTATAGAGACATGAGAGAATGTGATTAGCAGAGGATCTAGCATGTTACATGTTACTGGACTGGTTTATATCATCAAACCTCAAATTCCAGTTTCTGGTCGTTTACGAGACTGTCCTGTAGAGAAAAGGTTACAGGTCTGATCCCTGCAGCAGCCATGTGTGCTGCCAAACTGCTGAACCACGACTTAAAACGCTAATATACATGATTAAAGAGACTATTACCATGGAAACAAGCTGCACATACAGCAGAAAAACCAAAAGTAAAAAGGATAAGCTGTCCCTGTCTCTATACTGAGATAATATCAGCATTTATAAGTGATAGGAATGAATTACAACTTTGGTTTTAAGCACAAATCAGCCCGTAACACCCATTGTCGTCACTCCTCTGTTCGGTCTGCTCTCGGCCTCTTGTACGTTTGTATCTCTGCTGCAGCTTACCATCCTGCATCTTTTAACATTAATGATCCTTCGGCTTCCATCTGGGCCTGATTCATGCTCTGCCTCTACTGTCTATGGCCCATTTCTCCTCTATATGGCGGCTTCTCCATTACACTGGAAATTTATAGTTTTCTAGCCCATCCAGTGAATCTCTTTTATAAGCGCTCCTCCCCTCGTCCTTCTGTGCTGCCCGTGACTTTCTCACATTCACCGACTTGGTTTTCATCCCCGCAAACCTGCCTGTGCACAGAGGGGTTCTCAGGCAGGTGGCTTGTGGTCCGGTGGAGCTCGGTGTGTGGAGCAAAGGCACGGACACTGCCAGGGTGGGAATGTATGTACTCATGTTACTGTGAGATGCTTTGGATAAAAGCCTCCACCGAATAGCAGATGTTAACGGCATATTTAGCCGTTAAGGTTATTTTGGTTTGGTTCTGCTTAGAACATTTTGCGACTTCTGGAAGTGATTCTGGGAATCAAGGGAAAAAGACAGAAACCGACTCAAGCTTCTGAGATTTCTGGGTTGAGACTGCAGCTCAGTGACTGGAAACCTGTTTGAAGCACAGTGATCTAAAAGGTAAAATATATCCCAGTGGACATGCAGCCTTAAAAGTACAGTCATACTCATACTCATCATATAGTTATTTAGAGTTAGTTCCTGTAGAAATTTGCAGTTTCATGTTGTATTACACAAAAAAGATCAATGATCAATTTTGCTACTCTCTGTCACCGATTGCTCTAACTCAACAGTGATCCAACCTATATCCAGTTCATAAATCTTCTCCACTGTCTGTTCTAAACAGCCGGTGTCTGGTCGCTCTTTCCTGGGAAAAATCCTCTGCCGCACAGGAAGTGATGCGTTTTACGTTTCCTGGTTTGTTTGGAATCAACAGAAGAAGAAGAACTGGGTAGTTAGCATGAGCAGTGATAGCCACCATGACTGAACAGACAAAGAAAAGAGAAACTCAAACTGCAGCAACAGAAAATCCAAGCTCCGCCCACACTGTTTGATTGACAGGTGATCTGTGGGAAGTGCAGTGACATTGGAACAGAGATATACTGCAGGCTATATTACTTACAGCTGCACACTGACACACTGTACAGGGACAGCAGGACCTGACAGTGAAATGAGACGCTGAAAGACATCCGATGAAGACAGTATCACCCTTCATCATTTATTTTCTTTCATTCAGTCATGATGTGCTTTCAGGCAGCATCACATAAAAAGAGAGAAAGGGGGAAACAGCCAGTAATACAATGAGCCAAGATGCCGTCATCACTGTTGTCAGGTGAAGACCTTGTAATTTATGGTAATTTTCTGAAGGATTATTAAATGGGGGTTCAAAACATTTTATGACCTTTTCAAAAAAAAACCTGCGTCATTTCAAAAACACATAAAGCTTAAAACGAGGCTGCTGTTTAACTCCTGGATGATTCACTCAGCAGCAGCGTGATGTTAGTGATGTCAGTGATGTTAGTGATGTTAGTGATGTTAGTGATGTCAGTGATGTTAGTGATGTTAGTGATTATAGCAACAATACACGAGAGAGCGTTTACGCAACTGTTGACGTCACCAAACTTCCCATAATCACCGTGAAAAAACATCCTCAAGCTTTGTGGCTTTTATGCAACACTTATCAACGCATAATGCCAGAAAAGTTTCCTTCAAAGAGGAATACATATATAATAAAAACTGTGAAAACAAAGATTACTAACTAGTTCAGAAATTAGAGTAGGCATAGAAAATTATATTGTTGGCTAAAACTACATGCTGTATAATTCTATTTATAGTATATAAAGTATTTATTTCTACTTCTCTCCCCACTTTTAAATCATCCCTCAAAACTCACCTGTTCAAAATTAATTTTAATATCTGACTTATTTTCTACCTCCTGCTTCTATCTGTTCCCCTTTTGTTTTATGGACTGCTGCTTTCTTACAGAATGCTTTACTGCTACTGTTTGTTTCCATGTAATTTTAGTTTCTTCCTTTATTGACCTGTCCCTTGTTTTTCTCTGTTTTTATATAGTTTTACATAGTTTTATATAGTTTAGTTTTTGTTATATACACACTATGTATTTGTATGCTGTTTAATACAAATACTACTTAATGTAAAGTGTCTTTGAGTATCTTGGAAAGCGGTACAAAAATAAAAGGTATTATTATTATTATTATATACATATTCTGGTTTTATTGACCCAAACTGATCTATTGGTAACATGCCACACATTTTTGTTTAGTCAGTTTAAATGTGGTCTTCAATAAACCTTCCTGAACCACCAAGGAGAGACAGAAGGCTAAAGATTAACGCTACGTCCATTCAGAGTAAGACATCTGAAATTACCAGTCGATAGGTCGTAATTACAAACTTGAATTCGGAAAAAACCGGGGGAGAAACATGGCCGCCCACGAGATTTTCTCTGCCAAAACGTAAAATCCTGTTCCCCATGCAACAGCTAATGTTATGTCGGTGATATTTGACAACGCTAGCTAGCTAGTTAGCATAGAACGTTAAAAACTGTAGGTGCTGCTTTACATTTCAGATTTATATGTTTAACCATTTTCCACACAGCTATTTAATAGATTTAAGGTCATGCAATGGTGAAAATCAAACGTATGTGTATTTTCAGGATTAAAAACATGATAAAAGTAATGTTGTGTAGCATTTAAAGTGTTTGCCGCCGACATCAGATAACTGCAGCTCAGAAAACTCAGTGTTGAGAAATGTGAGTTTCCAACTTGGAATTCCAATCTGAAAGGTCGTTTTATTGCGTTTTTCCTAATAGGAAGTCTGAATTTCCAACTTTCCGACTTCTCTGGATCACTGGAACGCAGCATGACAACAAACCAGCAGGGGGTCGCAGTGATGTCACTCCACTGCTGTTATAATGACAGGGCCAGCTGAAGAGGAGGAGGAGGGAGTAGATGGGAGGAAGACGGAGAAAGTAAGGTAAAATGTAGTGTTCAGGGACAGAAGAAGAGGGGAGGGGATGAAGGAAGGGAGGGGGTGGGAAGAGGGTGTGTGTGTGTGTGTGTGGGGGGGGGTGATAGAGTTAGTCTGTGATGGCTTGTGGCAGAAAACGATAAGAAGACGAAGAGAAGACAGAGAAATAGAGGGAGCAGTGGGGTTTTGGGAGATGTGGGTGAAGCCGCTAGAGAAATAAGAAGGAAAAACAAACAGAGGAGAGGGGGGATGAGATGCTGGAGGAGAAGAAGAGTGATGCAGAAATGAAAGACTGGTGGCAGAGAGAGAGAGAGAGAGAGAGCAGGACAGGATGGAGACATTTGACAGCTGGTGGCAGAAAGTGAGCAGAGAGGGGGAACAGACAGCGTGACAGAGGCTGAGAAAAGAGCAGACAGCCGATGCAGAGACAGAGGATCTGACCTTTCAGACTCCAGGAGAAACCAAACGGCATCCAGCAGACACAGAAAACCAGCAGACGCACAGGAGAAGAAGAAGATCATGATTATATGGTGCTAAAGAGGAAACACAGAGGAAGATGCAGTACAATAAAGATGGAAACCCAGAGAGAGAGGGAGGGAGGGAGGGAGGGAGGGAGGGAGAATGCAATTGCGATAAAAAGAGCAAGTGAGACGGAGAAGAGAAAAGAGAGAGACACAGAGACAGAGAAACAGCGAGACAGAGAGAGGGAGAGAGAGAATGCAATTGCAATACATAGAGAGAGAGAGAGAGAGAGGGTGAGAAACGGAGAGACAGAGAGAGACAATGCAATTGCAATAGAGAGAGAAACAGAGTGAGAGAGAGAATGCAATTACATAAATACACAGAGACAGAGAGAAAACGAGAGAAACAGAGAGAGACAGAGACAGAAAGAGAGAGAAACAGAGAGAGAGAGAGAGCAATTGCAATACATGGAGAGAGGGAGAATGCAATTGCAATAGAGAGAGGGAGAGAGAGCGAGAGACTGCAATACAAAGAGCCCGAGCTACAAAGTGTGTGTGTGTGTGTGAGAGAGAGAGAGAGCGAGAGAGAGAGAGAGAGAGAGAGAGAGAGAGCGGGCTAGTGAGGGAGGGAGGGATGGAGGGATGGAGGGAGGGATGGAGGGATGGATAGACAGCAGAGTGAGCATTCGAGGGCTACTAACACAGACAGACTCAAAGAGGTGAAGCCTGTGATCAATTATTCACAAGCCTGGGCAGGCTGGAAAATGTCAGCACACTCTGCACATGCTCAGACCACAAACACCCCCCCCACACACACACACACACACACACACACAAACACACACACACACACACAATCTGCAAGCCTCCCAGGCAGAAAGGGTTTGCCAGTTGCAGAAGGTGGATCCATCTTCCCCTCCAACCTCAGGCGAAATCACTCCATCAGCTTTGATCGCTGGATAATTTGGTGGGAATCATGCTGTTGCTCATCTAATCAATTATATATATATTATATATATATATATATCAAAATCCAATATATCGCAATACAAAAATGTGACAATCCGTATGGTGTGTCAGGAACATGAATGGTGATATCAGCTCCATGTTATTCTGCTGTCAGGAACATGAATGGTGATATCAGCTCCATGTTATTCTGCTGTAGTAATCACTAATGAGACTCTTGACCATCACAGTTTCACAAGCTCTCCATCCAAATTATATTATTGTCACTTTGTAATGACATTTTTAAATTGTTGTTTACATTCTAGCAGCCAATGGCATCGCTAGAAAGATTTGTGTCTCAGAAATAAACAGAATACTGCACAGTCAGACTTTGTCTCAGTGGCATATCGATAATTTACATAGGAAAATATTCTGACGCACGGCACACTCACATACAGTGTAAAGCCACAATACAAAGACATATAACAGACAGTACACTACAGATATCACTCTACATATATACCATACAATTACATGAAATTAGCAAAAACTCTGATATGCAGATTACGTGACAAATGATGTGAGGATTACATTCCTCCACCGCAAAACAGATTATGTGACAACAGCAGGAATTGGACGCGCAATTTCCACGTGTTCTTCATGTGGAAAGGTTAGCTAACGGTTAAGTTTAGGCAAGTAAAACAACTTTGGTTAAGATTAGCATTAAGGTTAGGCTGGGTTTGGGAAACTAAAACAACTTTGGTTCAGGTCATGGTGAGGTTTTGGTTTACTGTGTATATTATGATGTGGAAAATTGGCTGACAAGGTGAGAAAGTTCATTTCACTGTGACTTTAATCCAGTGCTGGGCGATAATTCAATATTATGGTTTATCGTCTTTCAGTGGAATCATATGGTGATGATATGGTGACTTTGGGAAATCATGACTCACAATTCTGCTGTCTGAACTGATGAGAACAAGCAGATTTTATTTAAAAACTCTGTAATTTGATTATTTAACATCGTTATGATTATCATGATATTGATTTCAACCACATCGCCCAGCTCTACTTTAATCTAAACTGAGATATATTGCTCATGTGTTACAAATGGAGGAAGAGAGAAGGAAGGAGAGTGAATCTCTTCCTCTCTCTCCTCAGTGACTGTCAGCTGTGTTCGTCTTGCTGTTGCTTCACCAGTCAATCAGAGGTCAGCGGGGGGGGGGGGAAATCTTCTTAAAATGCATTTATATTTTCCTCGCTCGCTCTCCTTGGTCCTTTGTTTTAATTCGGTTTCGTTGTGTTTTTGTCTGTGGAGATGATCGGATGTTTGTCGGTGATGCTGCTTTCCTGCCCAGGTCTCCCCTGAAAGAGATCTGTGACCTTAATAGAACGACTGGGTTAAAGAGTAGATGAGGAAACAGACAGATAGATGGATAGATTACATAAATAGATCAGATTCAGCTCTAGGGAGTGGCCTTCTTCTTCTTCTTCTTCTTCTCCTTCTTCTTCTTCTTCACGTCTGAGCGGGGTAAATGCTCAGCGCCATCTGTTCTGCAGATTCCATTATCTGAGCATGAAAAAAGAAAGGAGACATCTGCATGTCCCACAGCCCAAATGTTCTCTAGATCTAATTATCCCTTAAATAATCCCTTAAAGGCTACGGGTGCGGGGTGAGTCGTCAGCCTCGTCTTGAGATCCTCGTCCATCACGCGGGAGACGGGAGCAAACGGCGTGAATCATCAGGCGGGAGCGAGGGGCGAGGGGCGAGGGGCGAGGGGCGAGGAGCGAGGAGCGAGGAGAGAGGAGCGAGGAGGGAGGGGCGAGGAGCGAGAGGGGCGAGGGGAGCGAAGGGCGAGGGGCGAGGAGAGAGAGGCGTGGGGCGAGGAACGAGGGGCGAGGAGCGAAGGGCGAGGGGAGCGAGGGGCGAGGAGCGAGGAGCGAGGGGCAAGGGGCGAGGAGCGAGGGGCGAGGGGCGAGGAGCGTGGGGCGAGGAGGGAGGGGCGAGGAGCGTGGGGCAAGGAGGGAGGGGCGAGGGGCGAGGAGCGTGGGGCAAGGAGAGAGGGGCGAGGGGCGAGGAGGGAGGGACGAGGAGCGAGGGGCGAGGAGAGGGAGGGGCGAGGAGAGCGAGGGGCGAGGGGCGAGGAGCGAGGAGCGAGGGGCGAGGGGCGAGGGGCGAGGAGCGAGGGGCGAGGAGAGGGAGGGGCGAGGGGCGAGGAGAGAGGAGACGTCACGGAGGAGGATGAAGCCGCTGAGGAGCGACACTAAGAGCTTTGCTGTTGATCAGAAGATTAGATGGAGCAGAAGAAGAGTCTCGTGTCTCTTCACTGCTAGCTTTTATTTGTTTTGTTAAGAATATTTCAACATTTTAGCAAAGAAGCACCGAGCTTCAAACAGGTTTTCATTATTTATCGCAAGACCAGGAGCCATGATGAGCGTTTCCCACAAGTATCTGTTTACTGATACTTGAGTTAGACCAATATATCAATTTGACAATATATTGGGCTGATATTGGTCATTATTAAATATCAAATATTGGTCAGTGTCGTCCAGCTCTGATATGATGGATGTTCCTCCTGACCACAGCTGAAATGTTATTTGCTTTACTTGTTTTCTTTATTAATTTAATTGTCCAATTATGTGTTTTGTAAGTTAATTCTTCATTTAAAGGAGTTTCTCTACGGTTGAATAGGTGTGGTGTCTCTCTCTGCCTTAAAGAGCTGCTGACACTAAAAGAATTTCATCAGTCTGGTTTCAGTGGAGAGTTTTAGTGTCCCATGATGCTCTGAATGTTTCAGAGGCTTTTCCACCTGATGAGAAGAAAATTCTGGTGGAAACACTGAATACTTTCTGTTTTTAGACAACTAAGACAACAGATTGATTCAGATTCAGCTCTTCATCACTTCACAGTATCTAATTATCTGATAACGTTCACTGATATTGAGCCAAGTCTCATTAATACTCAAAATATTTTGTCAGTGTCCAACTAAAACATGGCACATCTCCAAACAGCCATTTCAGGAAAGTCAGAAAAACTGGTCTGGTTTCCCCCATTAGCATCCCTTAATGATGAAACATTTTCTACACGTGGAAGACAACATCTTTTTAAAGAAACCTGGTGGAGGAAGCGGGTCCTCCAGGGAGACGAGCCTATGAAATGCTCTTTAAAATATATATGTAGTGTTTAGTTTTACTTTATCAGACAGTATACAGCAGAGAGAGACAGGATTAGGGTTATGTGTAAGAAGAGTGTATTCTTATTGCACTTTGATGTGCTTTTATGTTGCGTTATTTAGCATTTTTATTGTGTTTTTATGGCTTTTATCTTGTTTTATTGTGTGTTTAGACTGTCTACTCTGTCTGCCAACCATATTGCTTTCACACGACAATAAGTTTGTTTTTGCGAATTTAATTGATATGGGGAAAGAAATGCAACAACGGTCATGAGTTTGATTCAAAGATACTGCCAACGCATGGTAAACACCTCAGCCGACGCAATGATGATTAGGAAAAGTTCTTGAGAGACTCTGACTCTCGTTTGGGCCCCGGCAGCAAGAGGGCCCCGCAAAATACAAGAATACAACTAATGTAAACTTATTTTTAATCAATTCAATAGAAATGTACTTATTGAAAAACCCCCTTCTTTTGTTACAATAAAGTATTTCAATCTTCAGTCATGGTCACTCCATGTACTCATGTAGTCAGGCTACAGCGAGCTATACAACTTTTAGCGAGATTTTGCCACTTGACTTTAAGCTTGTTTCCCTTGCCATTGCATCAGTAGCTGGGAGAGAAGTTAAAACATTTAAATAAGCAAAGCTACTCAAATTTATATATATAAAGGATGGATTAAAAAGCAAGAAAGATGGGATTCAAGGGGGCCCCATGCTTGCCTGTGCCTAGGGCCCCCAAATCACTAAGTCCGCCCCTGCTAGTCGTACAAAGTGATTTCCATCGACACACAGTAATAATACAGAGTTCAGAGTTCAGAGTTCAGAGTTCAGAGTTGGCTGCTGGGCTTGGCTCTCCAAGATCACAGGGATGAAGAGAACAGAGGGGAAGCAGCTAAGTCTGCTGTGAGGAAAGGTTAAACTGATCTGATCTACTTCAACTCAGTCCCTTCAGCTAAAGACCCCCAAAAAACTGAAGTGTGCCTTAAACTTCTTGCTTGGAGCTTTGTAGAATCAAACTGTCCTTCCCAGGCAAAACCCAGAGGAAAGTGAATCCCACTAATCGGACAGTAAAAAGTCACTGTCCTGTTAAAGCGTAGCTGTTCCTGCCCTTTAGAAACACTGGGAGTTGAGAAATCCAGCTTGTCAAGTCAGCAATCCTCCCAATCCCATAACCCCACCCCACCCCCACCCCCACCCACCGCCCCCCCGCTGTGTCCTCTCCCGCCCTTCAAACGCCACCGTGGGCCGGCATCCTTGCGAGCGATTTGGCTTCAATATGTGTTAAATATTACCGGATATAGCCTCCCTGCCACCGCTGATCCAGTTATGATCCCTATTTCCATGCTAATACGACACCGCCCGCGTCCCACAGCGCCGCTACTCTACCCCGATCCAATACTTCACCTTCCCAACCTGCTCCGAGGTAAACACCAGGTAGAGAGGAGGCCAGAAAGCTTCTTATCCCCCGATGTTAAACACAGTAAAGTTGGAGCTGGACGGGGAGAAAGAGTCATGAGGAAAATTTTAAATTGTTTAATGACTGAGAAAGTGTTTTTCTTGAATGGGAGATTCAAATCACATTCAGGATATTGCTCTGATGCACCCCTCCATTCACACATACACACACACACACACACACACACACACACACACCATCTCCTCTAAGGCTCATGGGAAAACAACAGAAAGCCCCAGCGAACACACAGCGCTCCAGTCTCCCAAACAAACATTACCTCACCAGACCGACCCCCTCATCTGCTGGTGTGAGGGATTGCGTGTGTGTGTGTGTGTGTGTGTGGCGGGGGCGGGGGGGCACAAATCCTCTGGCGGAGTGTCAGAGCGCCGGCCAATCACCTGAGGCTTAATCGCCGGCGTCCAGGAAACAGGAAGCATTACAGAGAGTTGTGTCTCAGGGCCTCGCAGGGATTGGAAGCGATCCTCCATTATGGGCCCCAGAGAGTGCTGAAGGGGTGTGTGTGTGTGTGTGTGTGTGAGTGTGTGAGTGTGTGTGTGTGTGTGTGGCGGTGGGGGGCAGGGGGGTGGGTGGGGGTAGAAGGGTAGAACAAATGGTTCCTGGTGCAAAATAAAGCATGAATAAATGATGAGAGCGTAGTTCACACTGCAGCTAAGTGCCCAGTCAGCTGCAGAGAGCAGAGGGTGAGCCAGGAGCCAGGAGGGAGGTGAGGGGCGTGTGTGTGTGTGTGTGTGTGTGTGTGTGTGTGTGTGTGTGTGTCATTGTCTCTCACTCTGAAATACAGAATGAAGTAGTTTTGCAATTTGATGCTACACACACACACACACCATTCTCTCTCTCTCTCTCTCTGTATCTTCAGTAAGCAAATCCTAAAACAACCAAACATCCACCTAAACCGACTTCCACGTCTCAAACACACACACACACACAAACACACACACACACACACACTAGCTCCATTACGATGGCTTTATTGGGATGTAGGGAGGAGATCCCAGCACACACACACACACACACACACACACACGCACACACACTCCCCTGAGTTGGCCATGGATTACCTCTCACTGCTGCTGTCACTAGGGACAAGAGGGGAATAGAAATTGGTTTAAACTTTTCCTTCCCAACAAGGCCACAAACAAAGTCATGTCTCATTAACAGTGAGGACCTGAAGGAGGCTTTTGATAATTTCACTTGAGTGTCATTTTCTTGACAGCAGTGCAGTGATCTGCCTTATTCTGACTGGTTTCATCAGACTGACACTCACTTCTAGAAAATCCCTAAAAAAAACAAGTTAAACTGCACTGGAAACAAGTGAAGTTATCAAACCCTAGTGGCAGATTTGTTTACTTGTTTTAAGAAAATTAGGATTTTAAGACTAACTGAATGACTTGTTAAGATGGAGATTTTTGCAACATGACGTCAGTAAACTAAATGTGTGTGTGTGTGTGTGTGTGTGTGTGTGTGTGTGTGTGTGTGTGTGTGTGTGTGTGTGTGTGTGTGTTTGGTGAGTCCAGCTTTCTCTCTGCTGCTGTTCAGGAGACACTGTTGGATTTCCCAGCAGAATTTAATTTGGACAAACGCTGCAGCATCACTCTGTGCTCTCCGGCCATGAGACAGGTGAATTTCCACAGGAAAATCTGGATTAGTGCGGCTTTAAAGTAAAAAAAATAAAATAAAACAAACCCTGTAATCAGTTGTGTCTGATAGTTCAGACCTGCAGCAGCAGAGGAGGCTGCTGGTTAAACACCGCCTGGTTTAAACCACAGGCTGTCGATGCAGCGCCACTTTTCCAAAATGGATCCCAGGGAGGAAAGGCAGAGCGGAGCGGGGGGGAGGCATTAAGACGGGTAAACACACAGGAACACACACACACACACACACACACACACACAGGAACACACACACACAGGAATTAGCCTGCTGCTGTGGTTTCTACACAGAGAGGGAGGGGTGTGTGTGTGTGTTCTGTATGTGAGAGATGGGAGGTGTGTGAGAGATAGGGAAATGGGAGAAGTGTGTGTGTGTGTGTGTGTGTGTGTTAGAGAGAGAAAGAAAAGAGATGAGAGGTGTGTGTATGAGAGAAATGGGAGAAGTGTGTGTGTTAAGATCGGAGAGGGTGAGTGTGTGTTAGAGAGAGATGGGAGGAGTGTGTGTGTAGGACGGAGAAGAGGGTGTGTGAGAGGTTGGGTGTGTGTAGGTGGGTAGGGGGAGTGTGTGTGTGTGTGTGTGTGTGTGTGTGTGTGAGAGAGAGAAAGAGAGAACTGGAAATGGAAGATGTGTCTGTTTGGAGGGGTGGGGCTTGTTAGCTTTATCCGCAAAGCAAGACTGTGTGTGTGTGTGTGTGTGTGTGTGTGTGTGTGTGTGTGTGTGTGTGTGTGAAGTGAAGTGAGCAGCTAATGGAGCCGCGCTGCAGCTGGAGCGGCTGAGGTGTCGACGTTCACTGTTTGTTCGTCTTTAAAACAAAATTCCTCTTAGTTTTAACAAGATCTGAGCATTTTTGCATTTCTTTTCTTGGTTTACACTAAGATTACTATTTCAAAATAAAAGTAGATCCGGTCTCCCAAACAGGAACTATCTCTCCTAAACGGTATCCCTCCGCTGTGTTCTCTTCTATCAATAAACATGCTATTGGTGAAATTCTGTTGTAAAATGTCAGACCAACAGTCAGCTGAAGATCACAGTAGTGGGGAACTGCTGTCCACTCACACACACACACACACACACACACCTACACACACACACACGCGCAAATCGCATTGTCAGAAAGAAACGCTGCACAGGCTAATTAACTGCAAATTCATTGTTAACACAAACAGTGGCAAACCCTTCTTAAAAGAGGCCACACACACACGCAGGCATGCATACACATACACACACTCTGGCACACTCAGCCACACACACACACACACACACACACACACACTGGTAAATTGAGCTTCCAGTTGGCTGCAGTCAATCTTGCGCTTCCATTGGCCGATCAGGACGGAGGAAGATGCTAACTCGGTTAGCATGGAGTTTCTCGACGGCGGGCTAATGTCTCTAAATATCCCAGCAGGCCGCGCTGTAATGACTGCAGGCCGTTCATCATCAGCTAATGAAGAGGAAGCCGTCGTCCCCGGTCAGAACCGGACCGGCTGAGCTGAGCTGGAGGCAGATGAGCAGTTACTGGAAAAGCAGCTAGGATAAAAAATAAAACACTGTAGGAGTCCGGTTGCTGCGGTTCATCCTCTGTGTTCAGCTGATCAGATCCAGAGCCACCTACAGTACAGTGAGCTTAAAGGGGCGATAAGTCCGATTTTTAATGTCCCATAGCACAAAATGACCATTAAATATCTATTAAACCCTAATATTCCCTTAATATTATTATTCCTTCTTCTTCTCTCTTTCTCAGTTTAAGCAGATTTGTTGCCACGACCTTCTTGGCAACACATTAGCAATAAATATCAACTTAAATTTAAGAGGCAATAAGCACAAACAGATCATAATATATCTGCAGCGTTGATCGGGATCAATGTGGATCAATACCAGCGACTCATCCATTACTTGACCAGCTGCTGAGATTTCTGGCTTTCAAAACTCACTTTCTGAACAAAACTCTGCAGCTTCAAGACTCTCCCAGCTGTGTAGGAAGAGATAAATTCTATCTATCAATTCCTACCGGTCACCAATAACGCTCATAGATTACTTAAAGGAACAGTAAGTAATATTTTATTGGCTCGTTGCACAAAATGATCATAATCTATCAGCAGTAGGGCTGGGTATCGGTATTCGATACCTTTTAAGGTATCGACCGAAATAACCCAGTACCAAGTAGTATCGAAACTTCTCCAGTCAAACGATACCTGCATTCGATACTTTTTGTACACAGATCTAGAAAAAAATGACTATTTGTATGGTTTTGCTCACAGCCAATCACCGCAAGCGTTCTTCGATTTAATACGACGTGTGATTGGCCCACTACCGCAGCAACTACAACCCATACAGTCTGTGGTGAAGTCGAGCGTGGTGTGTGTGACGGAGTCGGCAGTTCAGCGTGCCGAGATGCCACCAAAACGTAAAAAAAAAAGGTAGCGAATGAAGTACTCTATTGGTATCGGTATCACTTTAAGGGTACTGGTAATGGTACTGGTATCGTCATTTTTTAAACAATACCCAGCCCTAATCAGCAGGGTTCAGTGTGTAGTTGATCTGCCGTTTCCTCAACAGCTGCTGAGATCTCAAGCTTTCTGAACCAGCAGGCCGGTCTGTTCTCTCTGTTTTGGTGAGATGATCCAGACCCCCAGGCGCTCCGACACACGCCCAAGCTCCGCCCCCTGGACTGGGGATGGAGGTGAAACCCGCAGCAGAAGTTTAGCCTGCATACAGTAAAAAGTGTCTCTTCAACACCGGCTGCATCGGTGTAGAAAGGAACCACACACATACAGGATGTGTGCAGGTTTCACCCAGAGGGGTCAGAGGTCAGGCAGCAGAACGGGGTTCAGCGTCTCAGTAGTCGAGGACATTTTGTCAGGGACGGACGCAGGGATCGAACCCGCGGCCTTCTGATCGCAGGCCGGTCTCTGAATCAATGCTCTTCACTGAGCCAGGAGGATTCTGGGAGTAAAACTGATGACGGACAGAAAGCTGCTCGCTCATTACAGCCAAACAGCACAGCAGCTTTTTAGAGGGAGATTAAAAAGATCAGAAGACTGTGTGTGTGTGTGTGTGTGTGTGTGTGTGTGTGTGTGTGGTGGGGGTGATGAGGTGTTTTGTAAGAGAAAAAAGGCCGTGGTTTAACTCCCAGAGGTGCTTCTGTGTGTTCTCATGCTGCTTGTAAGGGAGACTAGATAATATAAAGTATTATTTTGCTTTGGTAAACCATAAACAATATTTTCATATATTTTGCATGCAAATTGTCACACAAGACTTCTCCTTAGTAAATTATTTTCATATTTTAATCCGCCTATTGTTGAAGTTAGCAAGGTAACAAAAATCAACATTTGGCTTTGGTGAGTCAGTTTCATATTTGAACATGCACATGCCTCAAAATAATAAACCTCTGTAACCTTGTAGCCACTGGAATTTAGTATTTTTTTAAGCTACTATAAAATAATTGAAAAGTAAAGTTCTGTGCAGAATAGAAAAAGAGGGAAAATGTCACTGTTTCCTGTGTATGTGCAGTGATATAGAAGTATGACTACACCTCACCTCAGATCTCCAGCCATATTAGTGGCTGATAGATCATTAAAGTGAAATACTGCTTTAAGTATGAGAATGTAAAATTGAGTTTTGTTCCAAAATGTTAATGTCCACCATTTCAAAAAAGCAGCACCTGGTCTTAAAAAATATTAATAGCACAAATTAAAATTAGAAGAGACTCGGAGAGCGCAGACCTCCGCCAAGGTTCGTGTTATTATTGCTTGTTCGTGAGTCGGATCCGGATCCGCTCCAAAATTTAATGGGTTCTTCCTCGGCCCATGCTACACCCTTCCACCAAGTTTCATGAAAATTGGGCCAGTAGTTTTTCCGTAATCCTGCTAACAGACAGACAAACAAACAAACAAACAAACAAACGGCACCGAAAACATAACCTCCTTGGCGGAGGTAACAAGTGATGCTACTTTTTTAAATATTCTGGTTAACTTTAGTCTTCAGTAACACTTTAACAGACTGGATCCTCTATATTTTAGAGAGTTATTTTTATTTCAGTTGAGGCTTTTATTTCCCAAATGGATATAAAGAGTTTTGCAAAAGAGGTTCAAATGTTTCCATCAGAAACAACTAAAAAAAAGCAACAGCGTGTCTTGTTATTTAACTTGATATTGATTTTCTTCATAGATCCTTTCTTTAGGTCTTTAGGTGTTTTTCCGTCTGTGTGATTTTAGCGATATTGTCTTTCTGTTCATCAGTCATCACACACACACACACACACGTCTGAGCCAATGAGGGATCCGAGCCGCAGCCTGTGAGTATTTGCATCATCTATCTGGAGGCAGCAGTCGCCCGCGGCAACCAGCAGCCCGGGGCCGCTGACCCAGTTTCCCCACAAACAGCCGGTCAGAGGCAGAGAGGTGTGTGGCAGCGCCTCCATCTTCCTGCTCGTCCGCTCATCTATAAAATATGGCCAAAGCTATTGATTTATTATTCATCTCACCCTTATTTATTCAAGCGATCCCCGTGAGATTAAAAATCTATTTTTCAAGAGAGACCCGACCAAGAGAAGAGCGTCATGACAAACAACACGCGACAATTTACATGAGCAAAAAAAAATTACATGAAAAAATAAGTTGTCATATTAATTGCAAAACCTTTGTATAATTACTGTAAAAAAAAGAGACCAGGTTCGAGATGATTGTTCTCCTCTATCTCACTCCAGTCGTATTGTTAGTTCTACTGTTTCTCCACATTAAGACTACATTTCCCATCAGCCCCGTTGCTTCCTGCCCCCCCTCCCCCTCCCTGAAGAGGATCAACATGTTGGAAGTGATTTCTCCATCTTCCTTTCCCTCCTTCCACCATCTCTCATGGTCTCATTTGTTTACAGTAATAACACTAATGTCTCAAAATGAATGTGGTGATAATTTGTTGATGTTAAAATGTAAATGACATGGTGTTACGGGCTAAATTTGTCCACCAGCCCGACGCTGCAGCTCTGCTCCGCTCCGTGACTCGCTGGTTCGAATCCACAGAGGGAGTGAGTCATTCCTGAGTGTGTGTGTGTG